>NC_060195.1:33497230-33505453 GCF_021184085.1 Oncorhynchus gorbuscha | reverse complement strand
AGCAGAATAGTTTCCAAGAAATATCAATAGAAACCTCAGATGAACAAGATGATTGAACCCCATCGACTGCAGTGCTGACAGTCTACATGCCCCTCTATTGCATACAATGCCATTGGCTGCACAGAGTAGCATTATTAGAAATGTTCAAACTTACACCTTGATTAGGCTTATAGAAATACTCCTTCATTTGTTTTATGATGTTCAATTTGAGCGTCATTATTTCTACATAGCCTCCACTTTCTCGTTCTGAACGTTTAACATGAGTGGGACTGGTGTGGCTTCGCGACAATGACCACCCCAGCAGCCTCTCACCGATTTGACAGCTCAAATGTAGTTACCCCTCTGACATATCGCATAATTAAAAACAATGATTGGCTATGCAGGTGTCGGTTATTGTAGGTTAACTCTGAACTGATTGAATCTCACTCTCTCTTTTGTTTTCTCTCTTCTTCTCTTTCTTCTCTCTTTCATTTCGCTTTCTTCTCTCTTCTTCTCTCTTTCTTCTCTCTTTCATCTCTCTTTCTTCTCTCTTCTCTCTTTCTTCTCTCTTTCATCTCTCTTTCTTCTCTATTCTTCTCTTTCTTCTCTCTTCTCTCTCATCTCTCTTCTCTCTTCTCTCTTTCTTCTCTCCTCTCTTCTTCTCTCTTCTCTCTCATATCTTCTTCTCTCTTTCTTCTCTCTCTCTCTTTCATCTCTCTTTCTTCTCTCTTTCTTCTCTCTTTTCTTCTCTCTTCTTCTGTCTTCTCTCTTTCTTTCTTCTCTCTTCTCTCTTTCATCTCTCTTTCTTCTCTCTTCTCTCTTTCTTTTGTCTTCTTCTCTCTTTTCTTCTCTCTTCTCTCTTCTTCTCTCTCTCTCATCTCTTCTTCTCTCTTTCTTCTCTCTTCATCTCTCTTTCTTCTGTCTTCTCTCTTTCTTCTTCTTCTCTTCATCTCTCTTTCTTCTGTCTTCTTCTCTCTTTCTTCTCTCTTCTCTCTTTCTTCTCTCTTCTTCTCTCTTCTTCTCTCTTTCTTTTCTCTTCTTCTCTCTTTCTTTTCTCTTCTCTCTTCTCAACATATGTGTCCGCTAGGGGCAGTCAACCAAATGTTTTATTTATTTTTGTATTAACTTTATTTAAGAACTCAGTCGGGGCCTCAACTTAGTATTGAGAGTTAGAATACTAGAATACACAAGGTGCTATTTATACATGTGGTTGTGCATCAGCAGTTTTGTTGTTGTGTCAGTCATTGACAGTCACTCACTTAGCCCATGTCAGAAAAAATGTTAATTGGTAATTTAGTCCAGCCCAGCTATCTAAACTTGTATTAATTCTGGCCAAATTGCCAACCAGGAATGAAGGGCACAAACCCAAGGGCCTTCACCCACAGGGGGCCCCCATTGATTTATAGTCACTTACTCAGATATGATATTAACATGGCATAAATCATGGATTTCTTTTTTGAATTGCACGAAATTAGCTGTAAATAATTGTAATATTTTATCTCCGGCCCATGGCAAGAGTAGAATTGCATGAAATGTGTTATACAATTTCACAAGGTTCTCTTTGTCCCATGCGTACATGTGTAGAATTGCAGAAAACTTGCTTTAAATGGCAACGTTTTCTCCCTGCCCAATGGAATGATGTGTAGAATTGCATGAAAAAACTCAAAACATTTGTCTCCATCGTCAAGAGGGGGCCACTCAAATACTTTCCGCACAAGGTGGGAGGCTAGGCCTACTTGCAGTCTCTCTCTGGTCACCCAGTCAATCAGTCTGCAGCCAAGGGGCCGGGCTAAGCTAATGAGGCTAGCCACTCCTCACTGGACTCTGAGCAAAGAGCAGATGTCATTCCTGCAAGCATGTCAGGCATGTCACACATACAGTACACAAACATACAGTACAGTACACACACATACAGTACAGTACACACACATACAGTACAGTACACACACATACAGTACACAAACATACAGTACAGTACACACACATACAGTACAGTACACACACATACAGTACAGTACACACACATACAGTACACAAACATACAGTACAGTACACACACATACAGTACATTACACACACATACAGTACAGTACACACACATACACATTGTGGAATTAAAAGACCTCATGATCAGAATGAATCTCCAGCAACCAGCTGTCACCTATGAGAGAGGCGAGAGGAGAGCTGTGAGGCCTGTGTACCTGTGAAAGCTATAACTCATCACTTATCTTCCGCAGCACCGGTCAGAACAGCTCCATTCCTCACTAAAACAACCCTCTTCTCTTGTTTCTTAACATCAATGATCATAATGACTTTTTCACTGCAATATATATACAGTACCTAAATCATAAGAGACTGGTGGGACAAGCTATAGGAGGACGGCATCATTGTAATGGCTGGAATGGAATCAATGGAACGGTATCAAACGCCGACTACATTTGACTCCAATCCATCAATTCCATTCCAGCCATTACAATGAGCCTGTCACCAGCCTCCTCTGATGGACATATGTAGTAAACATAATAATAATAAAACAAATATTATTTCACACTGCAACATATGTGTGTTTTCAGTAAGCTCATGTTATGTACAGTAGTAGTGTGATGGACTAGTTTAACCCTTGTGTTGTCTTAAGGGTCAAACATGACCCGTCACTGTGTTAAACAGTAGAGAAAACCCCCTAAATGATATTTTGTCAACTTGAAATTTGATGACTTTTCATAGAGTGACCCCAACATTACAAAAAGCCTTTGTTCGTACTTCCATGAAAGCTGTACACTACCAGGGTACAAAGGTTGTCTTAGGGTCATTTATAAAATCAGTTACACACCACAAAAACCACAAAGACACACACACACACACACACACACACACACACACACACACACACACACACACACACACACACACACACACACACACACACACACACACACACACACACACACACACACACACACACACACACACACACACACACACACACACACACTGATAAATTGAGATTATGTGTGCTACTGATCAGACAAAACTAAAACTCCCCTCCACGACCCCACACATGACTCAAGTTCACAGACAAAATAAAAACAATTTCAGACAAAGTAAGCATTTCTTGAAAGCATTGTTTACTAATGGGGACTGTAGTCAGAGGCTATAAAGGTGCTGCACATGACAGTCCCCCAAGTTCTCTCTTTGCTGAAGCACATTTCAGTGCCCATGGATCAGATTTATTCAGATGTCCAGGAGCAACAAGAGATAAGAGCGTCTGCTAAATGACTTAAATGTAAATGTAATGTAAACAAGATTTAGAAGAGGAGGAAGTATCTGAAGAACAAGATATGGAATACAGTTTTTTTTCGATTGCTAAACGACAGTGGACACAACTGGAGTCACATGTGCAAAACTCTAACTACAGTCTGCACAGCAGCAGTTCATGTGGACCAAACTCTTGTTCGTTTTTCATTGCTTGAACACAGTTTTCAAAACTCTACACACTTATCCCATGACTTTAACCACAACCTGCACAACACTGTGGATTTACAGCACTTTGTTCAAATGCTAACACACTGCTGTCAAAACTGTGAACCACACATTCAAAACGGAATAGATTTCAGCCTTGTGCCTTTCAAACACTGCTGATCGCAATTTCAGCTGAAAGGCTAAGCAGGTGTCTTGTTTTAGACTTGTTAGTGAACACACACACATATTACAGTATATATAGGTAGAGCTCAGAAAGACTCATTTTGGAAATGGAACAAGGAAGATGGGTTCGTGGAGGGAGAAGGGTGGCAGGGAGAGGGCGGATGCGTGGAGGAAGACAAAAGAAGACAAAGAGCTGTTATTTCAGATGAAATAAGGGCTACACTTATAGACCATGTCGTGAACCATGGTCTCTCATTGAGAGAGGCAGGGTTGAGGGTATAACCCAATCTGCAAATAACCACAGTGGCATCTGCAATGCGAATTTTCCATCATGCAAACAGGTGAGATTTACATCCTTACAGTAAATGAAAACATTACAGGAATCTATTTTGTATTGCAATTATAGAATATTTACACAGATATATATTACAGTAAGTTTGACAACAGGACCCAAAGGCTGCCCCCAACAGGGGGAAGAGGAAAAATATTTTCAGATGCGCAGGAAAATGCTATTGTTGACATGGTTGTTGTCAACAATGCAATAAAACTGTGGGAGATTGAAGATAGAGAGCTGGCTGATAATGATATATTTGAAAATGTTAATTCTGTCAGCACAACAACTATTGCTCGAGTCCTAAAGAAACACCAAGTTACAGTGAAACAGTTATACACTGTACCGTTCGAGAGAAACAGTGAACGGGTAAAAGAGCAAAGATACCAATATGTCCAGGTAAGACATCTGAGGTTACGTACACAGCTATACAAAATATTTACAGTAAAAAAAAACACTAGCATTTCTACAGTAAAACTGTGCACTTACTGTTTTTCAGAGAGTAATGGAGGTGGAAGCAGTGGAAAGACCACATTCATTTGTATTTATCGAGGAAGCTGGATTTAACCTTGCCAAAACACGGCGCAGAGGAAGGAATGTTATAGGTCAAAGGGCCACTGTGGAGGTTCCAGGCCAAAGGGGGGGAAATATCACCATGTGTGCTGCAATGGCCAATGATGGTTTGCTTCTCAACACACCACTCATTGGCCCATACAACACAGAAAGGCTTATAGCTTTCCTAGAACAGCTCTATGCTCAGCTAGTGCCAGCAGAACAGGGGGAGCCAGTAAGAAACCCCCAAGTTTTTGTCATAGTTTGCGATAACGTTGCTTTTCACCACTCTGCAGCTGTCACAGATTGGTTTGCAGCACTTCACAGATTTATGGTTTTGTACCTGCCTGCATATTCACCCTTCCTCAACCCAATAGAGGAGTTTTTCTCTGCCTGGAGGTGGAAAGTGTTTGGTCACCACCCACATGACCAAATGTCTCTTTTGGAAGCCATGCGTGCCGGATGTGAGGACACGAGTCCAGAGGACTGCCAGGGATGGATAAGGCACTCCAGAAGGTTCTTCCCAGGTGCATGGCAAGAGAAAACATTAGATGTGATGTTGAAGAAAACGTGTGGCCTGATGCTAGAGAGGGGCAGGATTAGCCCTCAATTATTTGTTCGAATTACAGTATGTACTTTTAGTTTCTACCTTTTTTCTCATTACTGTAATTCCGTAAATTACTACAGACTATTGAAGCAAACTGCTATTTTCATTTACCTTAAATAATTGTTATGTTCTAAAAAATGTAATAAATCATGTGAAAGAATGTCACTCTTTTCTTTGAAGAAAATATGACTTTGTATGACGTCACTGAAATTGTTCTAACTGTAAAGATGAAAAGTTTGTATTTTCTGTATTGGTGTTTGATGCTAGTGTTTTTACTCTCAGTGTGTTCTGAGTGACAGTATGTGTTATCTCAGTGAGGGTTGTGCATAGTGTTTGGCTGCACTGAGCGTGTTTTGAGCCATGTGTTAAGAGTTGTGTTGCCCGGAATGAGTTTTGCAGGTGATGTGAACTGTTTAGCTCAGGTGACTGTTGGTAGTGCAGACTGGAGTTAGAGTTTTGCACATGTGACTCCAGTTGTGCCCACTGTCGTTTAGCAATCTAAAAAAACTGTAATACAACCCAGAGCAAGATGCATCATCTTCAGATGAAGAAGATGAAGAAGAATACAACCCGGAGCATGATGCATCATCTTCAGATGAAGAAGAAATCCCCCAAGCTGAAAGAGAGACATTTTTGTCAAAGAACAGCAAAATAACATTGTCCTTGTCACCATATGACAACCAGGGCAGGATGGCAGCACAAAATGTCAATAGGACGACCCCAGGGCCCACAAGACATGCAGTTAACATGTCAATAGGACGACCCCAGGGCCCACAAGACATGCAGTTAACATGTCAATGGGACGACCCAGGGCCCACAATACATGCAGTTAACATGTCAATAGGACGACCCCAGGGCCCACAAGACATGCAGTTAACATGTCAATAGGATGACCCCAGGGCCCACAAGACATGCAGTAACATGTCAATAGGACGACCCCAGGGCCCACAATACATGCAGTTAAAATGTCAATAGGACGACCCCAGGGCCCACAATACATGCAGTTAACATGTCAATAGGACGACCCCAGGGCCCACAATACATGCAGTTAACATGTCAATAGGACGACCCCAGGGCCCACAAGACATGCAGTTAACATGTCAATAGGACGACCCCAGGGCCCACAAGACATGCAGTTAACATGTCAATAGGACGACCCCAGGGCCCACAATACATGCAGTTAACATGTCAATAGGACGATCCCAGGGCCCACAAGACATGCAGTTAACATGTCAATAGGACGATCCCAGGGCCCACAAGACATGCAGTTAACATGTCAATAGGACGACCCCAGGGCCCACAAGACATGCAGTTAACATATCAATAGGACGACCCCATGGCCCACAAGACATGCAGTTAACATGTCAATAGGACGACCCCAGGGCCCACAAGACATGCAGTTAACATGTCAATAGGACGACCCCAGGGCCCACAAGACATGCAGTTAACATGTCAATAGGACAACCCCAGGGCCCACAATACATGCAGTTAACATGTCAATAGGACGACCTCAGGGCCCACAATACATGCAGTTAACATGTCAATAGGACGACCCCAGGGCCCACAATACATGCAGTTAACATGTCAATAGGACGACCCCAGGGCCCACAATACATGCAGTTAACATGTCAATAGGACGATCCCAGGGCCCACAAGACATGCAGTTAACATGTCAATAGGACGATCCCAGGGCCCACAAGACATGCAGTTAACATGTCAATAGGACGACCCCAGGGCCCACAAGACATGCAGTTAACATATCAATAGGACGACCCCATGGCCCACAAGACATGCAGTTAACATGTCAATAGGACGACCCCAGGGCCCACACGACATGCAGTTAACATGTCAATAGGACGACCCCAGGGCCCACACGACATGCAGTTAACATGTCAATAGGACGACCCCAGGGCCCACAAGACATGCAGTTGACCAAGACATTGCCTCAACATTCTACATGTTCATCACACCAGCTATAGAAATCATCCTGGAGATGACACATTTGGAAGGTTTCCGTAAATATGGAGACAACTGGAAAATGATAGATGAGATTGACCTGTGTGCCTACATAGGGCTGCTAATCATAGCGGGTGTGTATAGGTCCCGAGGCGAGGCTACATGTAGTCTCTGTGATGCAGAGAGTGGGAGGGAGATTTTCCGTGCCACAATGCCACTGAAAGTCTTTCACGCTTTCTCTAGAATGCTACGATTTCAGAACCGTGAGACGAGACCTGCAAGACGTGTGAGAGACAAACTGGCGGCCATAAGAGAGGTCTGGGAGAAGTGGGTGGAGCCATACCTCTACAACCCTGGGCCTGAAGTAACAGTGGATGAGCAACTGGTTCCATTCAGAGGTACATTTTTATTGTCTGTAATGTAAGTGATTTTCACTGTTCATTGTATTATGTGTTGCTGTAATATCATTGATTTATGTGATTGTTTTCAGTGACACTGATACTAATTACTGATAGTAAATCTCTTTTGTCAAAAGGTCGCTGTCCTTTCCGGAAGTATATGCCCAGCAAGCAAGCAAAGTATGGCATCGAGATATGGGTGGGCTGTGACGCACAATCCAGCTACGCCTGGAAGATGCAAGTCTACACAGCTGACCAGCTGGCCTGGAGAAGGACCAGGGATGCGGGTTGTGTTTGATGTGACAGAAGGGGACACAATGCCACGTGGTTTAGTGATGGTTTAGTGAAAGCGGGTCATTTTTGACCCTTAGGACAAGGGGAGTATACAGACTAAACAAGGGTTAACCCGAGTGATGCCAGAGATGCAGTCATCTCACTTCATATCCTACTTATCCATTTTTGATGGGGATTAATATTTCATGGAGCTGTCAAGTTTTCCCCTCACTTAGTTCAGCAAAGAGGTGATATAACCAATACAAGACCCTAGATTATTGCAAATGTTGCTTCCTGTTTTCCTTTCCCAGGGTAGACTCACGTTGTGTTTCCCAGGGTAGACTCACGTTGTGTTTCACAGGGTAGACTCACGTTGTGTTTCCCAGGGTAGACTCACGTTGTGTTTCACAGGGTAGACTCACGTTGTGTTTCCCAGGGTAGACTCACGTTGTGTTTCACAGGGTAGAATCACGTTGTGTTTCCCA
>NC_060195.1:33444730-33489730 GCF_021184085.1 Oncorhynchus gorbuscha | reverse complement strand
ACTCCTTTCTTTGCACTCTGAATAGAAACTAGGTGAGTAAACAAATATGTCTCCTCAAGACGGGCTCTTGATCAATGTGATCACAAGGGAAGGAATTTGGTGGGGAAAGAAGTGGAACGCACTGGAGATCTTTCTCCTTCAGGTGGTAAGAACCAGTTTGAGAGTAAAATAATGATTTGAGTGAGCAAGCCCATTATAAGTCAGGTCTGGCAACCTCTTTCATGCTATATGGTCTTCAGTCAAAAGATGTGCTGTAAAAGATATGTTTGCTCACTCATCACTTGATTATGGATGAAATTACACGGATAGGTTCATGTTGGGAGGGAAGTGCTAAGAATTACGCAAGTGCTTGTGTATTCAGAGAGATTGTGTTTTCAGAGAGATTGTGTATTCAGAGAGGTTGCGTCTTCAGAGAGGTTGTGTTTTCAGAGAGGTTGTGTAATTCAGACAGCAGTGCTGTGAGTGAGTTCACTAGAGGACAGCTTTTACAACAGCCCACTGAGAGTACTGTAGCTCTGCCTCACTGCTTCGGATGAAACACCCATCACTTACACAGAGTGCAGAGAGGAAGGACTAGCTGCTTGCTGCTAGCAATTACGTCTAATACACAGCCCTGGCTAAAATCTCATTTTCCTATCAAAGATGCTGAATAAAAGCATTCAATTCTAACACTACCTTAGTTTCCTTCCCTACTTAACCCTCGGGAGAATTAGGCCACGTTGAATTAATGAATTGCGTAATGTCCCAATGAAAATGAAAACTCCTGAAAGCCAGCCCCATTTTGGTAAATCAAGGGACCCTTGGTCTGTTGCTTGGTGGATATTGAGCAGCAACAAAAGCAACTTGACCTTTCAGCGACAATGTCCAGGCGGGCACTCTAATCTCCCCTTCTAAAGTCATAGTGTACAAGTTCCCGTGACGCTGCCCTTAGCACGGTCCATCACTAAGCCAACAATGACATCATTATCGTCCTCTTCCTCCTTGGCAATGGGTTGTATAATCAGGGTAAAGTCATTGGACATTATGGCTAGTGGAATTTAATTGGTTGACTCACTGGGCGGAAATCCTAAAAGGCTTCCATCAGCCAAAGAATGAGCGCACATCCCCAGCGCGCGCAGGCCAGGAGAGTAGGATTAAACATCCTCATAATCCAGACTAAGAGGACAATCCACTCTATAAATGGATAATCCCTGGCTAATAATCCAGGAGAATGGCTCTGACTGGCCTAATTCTCTCTGGGCATCGTACCTTATGAACAACTGTATAATGAGTGTAGTTGTGTGCGCAGTATCTTCATTTTGGACATATTGGGAGGCTCACGTGTCCCAGGCCCAAAAGCATGTGAGGAAACATTCTTAACCATCCACTATTAAATAAATGAACACAGATTGAGTCCTCCAAAGGCTGCTGAGACCACGACAACCTTGACAACGTGGGATACTTTCTAGCGTTTCACTGAAATATCTGTACGCTACAGCAAACAAACTGCATTGGTCTGTATAGATGGTCGAGGGCAAGACCCTAAAACATCAAACCCACTCATGAACTTGTTTCCGGGAAAAAGGTTGATGAAATCAAACCAAGATATTAAGAACTTTGGTTCAGTTCGAAGAAACGTCTTCGTCGTTCATACTGCCATTGTTGAAAAGCACTGAATTAAGACTGGCTGTAAGAACCTCTATCATGTTGCTAACCAAAGCAATATCACATTTTCACTGGCATCTACTTGACTGCCACGTCAATTGAACTTGAACTTGGTTTTGTAGGGCTAGCCTTTACCACTCTCTCTACCCCTCCTTCTACCAAACCAGCCATAATTCCAAGAGGAAGACAAAAACACCTACTGAATTCCCTCCCTCTCCTCAATTGATCTATACATTTGATTTCATCACCGCAGCGATGAATCATCCTTCTTTATTTACCATACTGACAAAGCCTATCCATTCCAGAGGATCCCTTCCCCCATCGATTGAAGAGGACCAGTTGTATTTCTCTCTCATTCATTTGCTGTTTGCATTTATTTACTTCATTTACTGGTCAAATAAGGGTTTGCTGTAGCTCAAATTCTCCCCTTTTTCTCACCCTCTCTGTCGTCCTCCTCTACTCATTCTCCTTCCCTTTGTCCCTTCCTCGCCCTCTCCTCCCTCCCTCTCCTCCCTCCCTCTCCTCCCTCGCCACTCCTTCGTTCTGGGTACAAGAGGGAATCCCGACTGTTGCCTCACTGCAGTGGATGAGGGCTGCCATTATGTAACAGCCACTGAGGCAGACAGAGAGAGGCGCACTCACTCTGCTGCAATCAATCAGGCAGTAACAGGAAACCAGGTAGATGGGGGGGGGGGGCATCCAATATTCACGAGGTCTCTGCAGCATCAAAAAATGCACTCTTCTCTGTTCCCCCTGTTTGGACAGCTGTGCCCGGCCCATCCACTCAGCAGTCAGACTCAGAGGGGAAACAGTTAACCGCCCATCCCCACCACCCCCTGGCCCCAACACACCTCCCACCAGCATCTCATTCGAGGAGCGTTGGAGACAGAACTGAGAAACTGAATACCTGTCTCACTGTTTGGTCTGCCAGATATCAGGTCCAGATGTACGGTAATGGACATGGACAAGGAGTGAGACAGGATCCCCGCACGACTCAAAATCCATTGGTGCCCTGCGGTTGTAGCCCATGGTATTGCCTTGTACAATTACCATACATTAACAATGGAGGTTAAAAAAAAGGAAGCTAAATGGAGGGCATGACAAGATGGCTCTTTGGAAGCAAACTGAGCTGTAAAAATAGCAGCTGAAAGATTGACCGCTCAAATTCAACGGCTGCTCTAAGAACGACATGAAAGGTGGAAAGAGAGAAGGATAGCAAATAAAAAGACTAGCACAAAAGAAAACCGAGAAGGAATCAAATCCCCCTGAAGAGGAATTCTCCACTTGATCGATGGCTGGCTGCTTGCAATAATTGAACTATTCTTTAAGGGAACATGGGGTGATTGGTTGTGTCTGCAGGGTAACCTGATGGAGGTGTCCTTGGTTTTGGGGACTGCTTTACGCCTGCCAGGCCTGACTGCGGCAGAGATATCACTCCATTCATCACATCCCATTCACAAGACCCTCCCTTATACACCCAGCTGGCAACTCCCTCAGGCACCTACAGTCTCTGTCTGTCTGTCTCTCTTCTCTGTCTTTATCTTCCTCTATCGGTCTATCCATCTCTGTGACGCTCTGCCTTTCTCGGTTTATCTTTCACTTCTCTGTTATCTCTTTGTCTACTTCACGCTATAGTCATTTTTTTCTCTTTATCTCTCTCTTTTCTCTCTTGCTTTAATTCAATTCAAGGGCTTTATTGGCATGGGAAACATGTGTTATCTCTATGTGTTATCGCTTTATCTCTTTATCTCTCTCTAGCTTTCCCTCTTTATCTCTCTAGCTTTCTCTCTTTTCTCTCTAGCTTTCTCTTTATCTCTCTCTAGCTTTCTCTCCTTTCTCTCTAGCTTTATCTCTTTATCTCTCTCTAGCTTTCTCTCTTTTCTCTCTAGCTTTATCTCTTTATCTCTCTCTAGCTTTCTCTCTTTTCTCTAGCTTTCTCTTTATCTCTCTAGCTTTCTCTCTTTTCTCTCTAGCTTTATCTCTTTATCTCTCTCTAGCTTTCTCTCTTTTCTCTCTAGCTTTATCTCTTTATCTCTCTTTAGCTTTCTCTCTTTTCTCTCTAGCTTTATCTCTTTATCTCTCTCTAGCTTTCTCTCTTTTCTCTCTAGCTTTATCTCTTTATCTCTCTCTAGCTTTCTCTCTTTTCTCTAGCTTTCTCTTTATCTCTCTCTAGCTTTCTCTCTTTTCTCTCTAGCTTTATCTCTTTATCTCTCTTTAGCTTTCTCTCTTTTCTCTCTAGCTTTATCTCTCTATGTATCCCTTTCTTCCTAGCTTAATCTCTCTATCTTCCCTCTGCTTTTATCTCTCACTTTCTTTGTCCTCTTCCATACTGTATATTAGATCTCTCTGTCTAATTGCTCTCCTGGATGTGTACACAGAGCGCTTTGGTCTAGTGATAATAGCTTCAGCACCATTAACCCCTTCCCACCCTCTCTGGTCCATTGGTGTTGATCCACCTTGTAAATGGACTGGTGGTTAGGCTCAATAATGCACATGTATGCTTGAGTATTCCTTGGTCAAATCCCCATTAAAAGCCTTAGCCTCAGAGGACAAATGAAACGGCTGTCAATATCTATCAGCAGTCTAAGTGGTGGTCACTGAGGACCCGAGGAACGCTTTTCTCCTCCATACCTGCTCGAGGCAACACATTAGTACTCCCCAATGCCCCCTACATGTTATTGGAAATGTAATTGTCAGTGATGTCATCAGGATTATCATCATGATCATGCCCAGTGTCATCACAACCATTGTCATCAGCACCACTCATGTTGTCCTTCTCCTCCTCTCTTAGTTTCTGTCTTTTTCCACCTACAAAATCCACCTCGTTTTACCACAACATGATTAGAGAGTCAGATAAGATATTCTATTGTCCTAGTTGAGGAAATAGCAGAGGAAGAAAGACAGTATGCTATAACAACATAGGAGTCTGTGATACACACTGACCTATAAGAGAGATAAGTCAGAATAACAGTATAATAGACAGAGATAAGTCATAATAACAGAGGGGTAAGTCATAATAACAGAGGGATAAGTCATAATAACAAATAGGTAAGTCATAGTAACAGAGAGAAAATACATAATAACAGAGAGATAAGTCATAATATCAGTGAGATAAGTCATGATAGCAGAGATAAGTCATAATAGCAGAGAGATAAGTCATGATAGCAGAGATACATCATAATAGCAGAGAGATAAGTCATAATATCAGTGAGATAAGTCCTGATAGCAGAGATAAGTCATAATAGCAGAGAGATAAGTCATGATAGCAGAGATACATCATAATAGCAGAGAGATAAGTCATAATAGCAGAGATAAGTCATAATAGCAGAAAGATAAGTCATAATATCAGTGAGATAAGTCATAATAGCAGAGATAAGTCATAATAGCAGAGGGATAAGTCATAATAGCAGAGAGATAAGTCATAATATCAGTGAGATAAGTCATAATAGCATAGATACGTCATAATAGCAGAGAGGTAAGTCATAATAGCAGAGAGATAAGTCTGAATAATAGAGAGATAAGTCCTAATAACAGAGGGATAAGTCCTAATAACAGTATAATAGACAGAGATAATAAATAGAGTTACAGCAGGCTGGTGGTAGCAGTGGGAGTTGTGCATGTGAATGGTCTGATCTAGCATTAGCATAATAAAGATCTATGTTTACATTGGAGGCAGAGAGTTTATACAGGTTTCACTAAGAGGCATTAGTGCCTGCCAACCGTCTCTGTGTGAGCTGGCAACAATAGCAGTTTATAAGGCAAACACTGCAATCCACCTCCTCCGGGGGAATACACAAACACACAGACACAATAGCCCTTCAATCTAACAAATACCAACAAAGGCAGTACCTTCATAGCGCATACCCATATCGGAGAGATGACATAACCAATTTCTTCTCAGAGTAGACATCATTATTTTTTTACAGCAGTGCCCTACTTTCCTAAAACTTTTGATTTTCCCAAAAGTGTTTTGCAAAAGACTTAATGAAGGCTTACAAGCAAGTGAGGAGCTGTCAATGTTAGGCAGAGAGAAGAGTTAGGCAGGAAGCAGAGTTAGGCAGGGAGCAGAGTTAGGCAGGGAGCAGAGTTAGGCAGAGAGCAGAGTTAGGCAGGGAGCAGAGTTAGGCAGGGAGCAGAGAGCAGAGTTAGGCAGAGAGCAGAGTTAGGCAAAGAGCAGAGTTAGGCAGAGAGAAGAGTTAAGCATGGAGCAGAGTTAGGTAGAGAGCAGAGTTAGGCAGGGAGCAGAGTTAGGCAGGGAGCAGAGTTAGGCAGGGAGCAGAGTTAGGCAGAGAGAAGAGTTAGGCAGGGAGCAGAGTTAGGCAGAGAGCAGAGTTAGGCAGGAAGCAGAGTTAGGCAGAGAGCAGAGTTAGGCAGAGAGCAGAGTTAGGCAGAGAGCAGAGTTAGGCATGGAGCAGAGTTAGGCAGAGAGCAGAGTTAGGCAGAGAGCAGAGTGAGGCAGAGAGCAGAGTTAGGCAGAGAGCAGAGTTAGGCGGAGAGCAGAGTTAGGCAGAGAGCCGAGTTAGGCAGAGAGCAGAGTTAGGCAGAGAGCAGAGTTAGGCAGAGAGCAGAGTTAGGCAGGGAGCAGAGTTAAGCAGAGAGCAGGGTTAGGCAGAGAGCAGAGTTAGGCAGAGAGCAGAGTTAGGCAGAGAGCACCCATACGTAGAATGTATGCACACATGACTGTAAGTCGCTTTGGATAAAAGCGTTTGCTAAATGGCATATATTATTATTATTATATTAGCAGAGTGAGGCAGAGAGCAGAGTTATGCAGGGAGCAGAGTTAAGCAGAGAGCAGAGTTAGGCAGAGAGCAGAGTTAGGCAGAGAGCAGTTAGGCAGAGAGCAGAGTTAGGCAGAGAGCAGAGTTAGGCAGAGAGCAGAGTTAGGCAGAGAGCAGAGTTAGGCAGAGAGCAGAGTTAGGCAGAGAGCAGAGTTAGGTAGAGAGCAGTTAGGCAGAGAGCAGAGTTAGGCAGAGAGCAGAGTTAGGCAGAGAGCAGAGTTAGGTAGAGAGCAGAGTTAGGCAGAGACCAGAGTTAGGCAGAGAGCAGAGTTAGGCAGGGAGTAGAGTTAGGTAGAGAGCAGAGTGAGGCAGAGAGCAGAGTGAGGCAGAGAGCAGAGTTAGGCAGAGAGCAGAGTTAGGCAGAGAGCAGAGTTAGGCAGAGAGCAGTTAGGCAGAGAGCAGAGTTAGGCAGAGAGCAGAGTTAGGCAGAGAGCAGAGTTAGGCAGAGAGCAGAGTTAGGCAGGGAGTAGAGTTAGGTAGAGAGCAGAGTGAGGCAGAGAGCAGAGTTAGGCAGAGAGCAGAGTTAGGCAGAGAGCAGATTTAGGCAGAGAGCAGAGTTAGGCAGAGAGCCGAGTTAGGTAGAGAGCAGAGTTAGGCAGAGAGCAGAGTTAGGCAGAGAGCAGAGTTAGGCAGGGAGCAGAATTAAGCAGAGAGCAGGGTTAGGCAGAGAGCAGAGTTAGGCAGAGAGCAGAGTTAGGCATAGAGCAGAGTTAGGCAGAGAGCAGAGTTATTAGGCAGGGAGTAGAGTTAGGTAGAGAGCAGAGTTAGGCAGAGAGCAGAGTTAGGCAGAGAGCAGAGTTAGGTAGAGAGCAGAGTTAGGCAGAGAGCAGAGTTAGGCAGAGAGCAGAGTTAGGCAGGGAGCAGAGTTAGGCAGAGAGCAGAGTTAGGCAAAGAGCAGAGTTAGGCAGAGAGAAGAGTTAAGCATGGAGCAGAGTTAGGTAGAGAGCAGAGTTAGGCAGGGAGCAGAGTTAGGCAGGGAGCAGAGTTAGGCAGGGAGCAGAGTTAGGCAGAGAGCAGAGTTAGGCAGGGAGCAGAGTTAGGCAGAGAGCAGAGTTAGGCAGGAAGCAGAGTTAGGCAGGGAGCAGAGTTAGGCAGAGAGCAGAGTTAGGCAGGAAGCAGAGTTAGGCAGAGAGCAGAGTTAGGCAGAGAGCAGAGTTAGGCATGGAGCAGAGTTAGGCAGGGAGCAGAGTTAGGCAGGGAGCAGAGTTAGGCAGGGAGCAGAGTTAGGCAGAGAGCAGAGTTAGGCAGGGAGCAGAGTTAGGCAGAGAGCAGAGTTAGGCAGGAAGCAGAGTTAGGCAGAGAGCAGAGTTAGGCAGAGAGCAGAGTTAGGCAGAGAGCAGAGTTAGGCAGAGAGCAGTTAGGCAGAGAGCAGAGTTAGGCAGAGAGCAGAGTTAGGCAGAGAGCAGAGTTAGGCAGAGAGCAGAGTTAGGCAGAGAGCAGAGTTAGGCAGAGAGCAGAGTTAGGCAGAGAGCAGAGTTAGGTAGAGAGCAGTTAGGCAGAGAGCAGAGTTAGGCAGAGAGCAGAGTTAGGCAGAGAGCAGAGTTAGGTAGAGAGCAGAGTTAGGCAGAGACCAGAGTTAGGCAGAGAGCAGAGTTAGGCAGGGAGTAGAGTTAGGTAGAGAGCAGAGTGAGGCAGAGAGCAGAGTTAGGCAGAGAGCAGAGTTAGGCAGAGAGCAGAGTTAGGCAGAGAGCAGAGTTAGGCAGAGAGCAGAGTTAGGCAGAGAGCAGAGTTAGGTAGAGAGCAGAGTTAGGCAGAGAGCAGAGTTAGGCAGAGAGCAGAGTTAGGCAGGGAGTAGAGTTAGGTAGAGAGCAGAGTTAGGCAGAGAGCAGAGTTAGGCAGAGAGCAGAGTTAGGCAGAGAGCAGAGTTAGGCAGAGAGCCGAGTTAGGCAGAGAGCAGAGTTAGGCAGAGAGCAGAGTTAGGCAGAGAGCAGAGTTAGGCAGGGAGCAGAATTAAGCAGAGAGCAGGGTTAGGCAGAGAGCAGAGTTAGGCAGAGAGCAGAGTTAGGCATAGAGCAGAGTTAGGCAGAGAGCAGAGTTAGGCAGAGAGCAGAGTTAGGCAGGGAGTAGAGTTAGGTAGAGAGCAGAGTTAGGCAGAGAGCAGAGTTAGGCAGAGAGCAGAGTTAGGTAGAGAGCAGAGTTAGGCAGAGAGCAGAGTTAGGCAGAGAGCAGAGTTAGGCAGGGAGCAGAGTTAGGCAGAGAGCAGAGTTAGGCAAAGAGCAGAGTTAGGCAGAGAGAAGAGTTAAGCATGGAGCAGAGTTAGGTAGAGAGCAGAGTTAGGCAGGGAGCAGAGTTAGGCAGGGAGCAGAGTTAGGCAGGGAGCAGAGTTAGGCAGAGAGCAGAGTTAGGCAGGGAGCAGAGTTAGGCAGAGAGCAGAGTTAGGCAGGAAGCAGAGTTAGGCAGGGAGCAGAGTTAGGCAGGGAGCAGAGTTAGGCAGAGAGCAGAGTTAGGCAGGGAGCAGAGTTAGGCAGAGAGCAGAGTTAGGCAGGAAGCAGAGTTAGGCAGAGAGCAGAGTTAGGCAGAGAGCAGAGTTAGGCAGAGAGCAGAGTTAGGCATGGAGCAGAGTTAGGCAGGGAGCAGAGTTAGGCAGGGAGCAGAGTTAGGCAGGGAGCAGAGTTAGGCAGAGAGCAGAGTTAGGCAGGGAGCAGAGTTAGGCAGGGAGCAGAGTTAGGCAGAGAGACAGAGTTAGGCAGAGAGCAGAGTTAGGCAGAGAGCAGAGTTAGGCAGAGAGCAGAGTTAGGCATGGAGCAGAGTTAGGCAGAGAGCAGAGTTAGGCAGAGAGCAGAGTGAGGCAGAGAGCAGAGTTAGGCAGAGAGCAGAGTTAGGCGGAGAGCAGAGTTAGGCGGAGAGCAGAGTTAGGCAGAGAGCCGAGTTAGGCAGAGAGCAGAGTTAGGCAGAGAGCAGAGTTAGGCAGAGAGCAGAGTTAGGCAGGGAGCAGAGTTAGGCAGAGAGCAGAGTTAGGCAGAGAGCAGAGTTAGGCAGAGAGCAGAGTTAGGCAGAGAGCAGAGTTAGGTAGAGAGCAGTTAGGCAGAGAGCAGAGTTAGGCAGAGAGCAGAGTTAGGCAGAGAGCAGAGTTAGGTAGAGAGCAGAGTTAGGCAGAGACCAGAGTTAGGCAGAGAGCAGAGTTAGGCAGGGAGTAGAGTTAGGTAGAGAGCAGAGTGAGGCAGAGAGCAGAGTTAGGCAGAGAGCAGAGTTAGGCAGAGAGCAGAGTTAGGCAGAGAGCAGAGTTAGGCAGAGAGCAGTTAGGCAGAGAGCAGAGTTAGGCAGAGAGCAGAGTTAGGTAGAGAGCAGAGTTAGGCAGAGAGCAGAGTTAGGCAGAGAGCAGAGTTAGGCAGGGAGTAGAGTTAGGTAGAGAGCAGAGTGAGGCAGAGAGCAGAGTTAGGCAGAGAGCAGAGTTAGGCAGAGAGCAGAGTTAGGCAGAGAGCCGAGTTAGGTAGAGAGCAGAGTTAGGCAGAGAGCAGAGTTAGGCAGAGAGCAGAGTTAGGCAGGGAGCAGAATTAAGCAGAGAGCAGGGTTAGGCAGAGAGCAGAGTTAGGCAGAGAGCAGAGTTAGGCATAGAGCAGAGTTAGGCAGAGAGCAGAGTTAGGCAGAGAGCAGAGTTAGGCAGGGAGTAGAGTTAGGTAGAGAGCAGAGTTAGGCAGAGAGCAGAGTTAGGCAGAGAGCAGAGTTAGGTAGAGAGCAGAGTTAGGCAGAGAGCAGAGTTAGGCAGAGAGCAGAGTTAGGCAGGGAGCAGAGTTAGGCAGAGAGCAGAGTTAGGCAAAGAGCAGAGTTAGGCAAAGAGCAGAGTTAGGCAGAGAGAAGAGTTAGGTAGAGAGCAGAGTTAGGCAGGGAGCAGAGTTAGGCAGGGAGCAGAGTTAGGCAGGGAGCAGAGTTAGGCAGGGAGCAGAGTTAGGCAGGGAGCAGAGTTAGGCAGGGAGCAGAGTTAGGCAGAGAGCAGAGTTAGGCAGAGAGCAGAGTTAGGCAGAGAGCAGAGTTAGGCAGAGAGCAGAGTTAGGCATGGAGCAGAGTTAGGCATGGAGCAGAGTTAGGCAGAGAGCAGAGTTAGGCAGAGAGCAGAGTGAGGCAGAGAGCAGAGTTAGGCGGAGAGCAGAGTTAGGCAGAGAGCCGAGTTAGGCAGAGAGCAGAGTTAGGCAGAGAGCAGAGTTAGGCAGAGAGCAGAGTTAGGCAGGGAGCAGAGTTAAGCAGAGAGCAGGGTTAGGCAGAGAGCAGAGTTAGGCAGAGAGCAGAGTTAGGCAGAGAGCAGAGTGAGGCAGAGAGCAGAGTTATGCAGGGAGCAGAGTTAAGCAGAGAGCAGAGTTAGGCAGAGAGCAGAGTTAGGCAGAGAGCAGTTAGGCAGAGAGCAGAGTTAGGCAGAGAGCAGAGTTAGGCAGAGAGCAGAGTTAGGCAGAGAGCAGAGTTAGGTAGAGAGCAGAGTTAGGCAGAGAGCAGAGTTAGGCAGAGAGCAGAGTTAGGCAGAGAGCAGAGTTAGGCAGAGAGCAGTTAGGCAGAGAGCAGAGTTAGGCAGAGAGCAGAGTTAGGCAGAGAGCAGAGTTAGGTAGAGAGCAGAGTTAGGCAGAGACCAGAGTTAGGCAGAGAGCAGAGTTAGGCAGGGAGTAGAGTTAGGTAGAGAGCAGAGTGAGGCAGAGAGCAGAGTTAGGCAGAGAGCAGAGTTAGGCAGAGAGCAGAGTTAGGCAGAGAGCAGAGTTAGGCAGAGAGCAGAGTTAGGCAGAGAGCAGTTAGGCAGAGAGCAGAGTTAGGCAGAGAGCAGAGTTAGGTAGAGAGCAGAGTTAGGCAGAGAGCAGAGTTAGGCAGAGAGCAGAGTTAGGCAGGGAGTAGAGTTAGGTAGAGAGCAGAGTGAGGCAGAGAGCAGAGTTAGGCAGAGAGCAGAGTTAGGCAGAGAGCAGAGTTAGGCAGAGAGCCGAGTTAGGCAGAGAGCAGAGTTAGGCAGAGAGCAGAGTTAGGCAGAGAGCAGAGTTAGGCAGGGAGCAGAATTAAGCAGAGAGCAGGGTTAGGCAGAGAGCAGAGTTAGGCAGAGAGCAGAGTTAGGCATAGAGCAGAGTTAGGCAGAGAGCAGAGTTAGGCAGAGAGCAGAGTTAGGCAGGGAGTAGAGTTAGGTAGAGAGCAGAGTTAGGCAGAGAGCAGAGTTAGGCAGAGAGCAGAGTTAGGTAGAGAGCAGAGTTAGGCAGAGAGCAGAGTTAGGCAGAGAGCAGAGTTAGGCAGAGAGCAGAGTTAGGCAGGGAGTAGAAGCAAAATTCTTTGTTGTTTGTTTGCTGCAGCTCACACAAACTCACACAACGTAAAGTAGCAAGGGGCCAAACGGAGTAAGACGGTTGTAAATAATAATTCATTTCAAAACCCATTTTGTCTGGGAGCTGGAAATGGAAGCACAGCAGTGGGAGTGAAGGATCAGGCAGTACTCCGGTGTGGTAGAAGGGTGTTAACGGAGGGCAGGTTTGAGTAGCCAAGTCCTCCTGTAGGTGTCATGGCCTGACTGGTCCATCATCTATTATGGAGCCTGCTGTGTCTTGGGTGGGAGTGAGTGCTGTGTGTGCGCGGGTGTAGCATGCGGGTGTAGCATGCGGGTGTGTTTACATTTTAGCGTGCATTTACATTTAGCGTGTGTGTGTGTGTGTGTGTGTGTGTGTGTGTGTGTGTGTGTGTGTGTGTGTGTGTGTGTGTGTGTGTGTGTGTGTGTGTGTGTGTGTGTGTGTGTGTGTGTGTGTGTGTGTGTGTGTGTGTGTGTGTATGGCAGGGAGTGCATCTCCGTGGGTTACCAGACTGGGCTGGGGTGAAGTAGGAATCCCTGGGGCAACTCTCTCTGCAGCTGAGGCTCTAATAATCCATTTGACCACAGGAGATGAGGAAGAGAGAGAAGGCCTGGGGGCACTTAGTGGACAGATGGACTCATCTCCACCGTGACCTCAGGGAGATGCTTTTGTAAATGAGGGCATGTGTATGTGTGTATGCGGTTGGCTGTGTGGGTGGGAGTGACTGGGAGCTGGGCGGGTATGTACAATATGGTTTAAGGATATGTGGCCTTTGTGCTGCATGAGTGAAAGCCCGTTGAGTAACGTCTCTCTATCGAGAGCGAGAGCACGGGTCCAGATCTCCTAGACCAGGAGCACTAACGAAGGCAAGGAAGACGATCAGGAAGGAAAGAGAGGGGGAGGAGGAGGAGAGGAAGAGGAGGATGTGGCCGTCATGGGGTTTCTGGTTGCCATGGTTGCGTGGTGAGAGCATCGGTTGTGTGGCTGGAGTTGCTGGACCCGTGGGAGGGAGGCAGCTGGCTGTTAGACACACCACCAGATGGAGCGGTGTTGGCTACAGTTTCCAGGAACACACGGGCCTTCTCCCCGGTCTGTACATGTGTCATATCAACCCTGTCAACACACACATCACACTAGAATGAATGGTCTGTAGGGATCTGCGGCTGGCAGCAGGCACACACACACAGTTAATTTCCTGTTCTCACACACACACACACACACACACACACACACACACACACACACACACACACACACACTGGGATGGGTTTCCTAACAGCATGCAGACCTCAGAGACCCAAACTGTAATCAGTACTGGAAGTTAAAGCTGGATGGAAGCTGTCTGGGGGATCAGTAGGGCTGAGGAGGGGAAACAGGTTGGTACCCTTCCTGGTCCGTGAACCTCCATGTAGTGTAGGTGCAGAGAGATTCTAATTATGTCAATGTGTCAAAGTTTTCTGCTTGTTTAAAATCACAACCAGGTCTACTTTCACAGTTTCACGGCTTCACACAAGCATTTGTTTCATCCCTTGAGCCAAAAATCTTAGACAGCTCAGCATGAACAGCTATTGAAAATCCTTAACGCTATTCCTGAGTGTTACTATATATAACTGTGCCATAATCTTTGTAGATATGTGGATCAAACACACACAAAACAAATTGCACACAATTAATCTGGGAGATGCTCGAGTTGGGCTTTGATGTCTGACGGTAATAACAGCAGAGTTGCTGCGGTTGTCTTAGTGGTCTCTGAGATGGTGTTTAGAGTTAAGACAAGAAGAAGCAGAGACAGGCAGGCAGCCAGCTACAAAGCAATAACCCAGGATCACACAGTGACCTGTGACCTCAGTATTCCCCAAATAAGTCTA
Source organism: Oncorhynchus gorbuscha (assembly GCF_021184085.1). Lineage (NCBI taxonomy): Eukaryota > Metazoa > Chordata > Actinopteri > Salmoniformes > Salmonidae > Oncorhynchus > Oncorhynchus gorbuscha. Next base: position 33,476,197 of record NC_060195.1, on the reverse strand, counting down.
AACATTGCTGAGCCGCATGAGACAGGAGACAGAGACCTACAGTATTTCTCTTAATATTGTAAACCTGAAGCAGTAATTGATTAGTTATAGTTACATCCTTAGATGAGTTCTATCCTGTCTGTCGAGGTCGAGCAGGAAGAGAGGCAACGGGGAATAATGATTCAGTCTAGTTATTGTTTAAACGAATGGAAACCCTTTCATTTTAGTCACATCATTAACCTTTAGTAAACAGAAATGGAATTACTTCCATGTACACAAACGTACAAGCATGTGAACCCTTTGGAATAGTCAGGCTTAGAAGAGTGATGGGTGTGGAGTCAGGCGCAGAGAGCAGCGGATTCCAGACCAACAACAGCGAACAAAAAAGAGGGTAACGCCGAACACAGGCGTAAAACACTCCTAAAGGTACAACACCGGCACACACACACACACACACACACACACACACACACACACACACACACACACACACACACACACACACACACACACACACACACACACACACACACACACACACACACACACACACACACACACACACACACACACACACACACACACACACACACACACACACACACACACACACACACAAATGAATGAAAAGGACACTCCTGAACCAAAAACAGCAACCACAGGACAGAAAATAACCACCCACACCACACAGGTGGGAAAAGGCTAACCTAAGTATGATTCTCAATCAGAGACAACGAACGACACCTGCCTCTGATTGAGAACCATACCAGGCCAAACACAAAACCACAACATAGAAAAAAGAACATAGACTACCCACCCAACTCACGCCCTGACCAAACTAACACAAAGACATAACAAAATAACTAAGGTCAGAACGTGACAGTAATTACCTGGATTTCTGCATGAATTGGTCATAAAATTTGGTCTGATCTTCATCTCGGCCACAACAATAGACAAACACAGTTCCTCAAACCAATAACGGACAAACAATTTTACGTGTTCATGTCTTTCTTGAACACACCGTGTAAACATTGACAGTGCAGGGTGGGAAAAGTATGTGAAGCCTTGGATTTAATAACTGGTTGACCCTTCTTTGGCAGCAATAACCTCAACCACACATTTCCTGTAGTTGTGGACCAGACCTGCAGTCAGTCAGGAGGAATGTTGGACCATTCCTCTCTACAAACCTGTTTCAGTTCAGAAATATTATAGGGATGTCTGGTGTGAACTGCTCTCTTGAGGTCATGCCACAGCATGTCAGTCAGGTTGAGGTCAGGACTGACTGGGCCACTCCAGAAGGACTATTTTCTTCTGTTGAAGCCATTCTGTTGTTGATTTACTTCTGTGTTTTGGGTCGTTGTCCTGTTGCATCACCCAACTTCTGTTGAGCTTCCATTGGAGGACAGATAGCCTAACATTCTCCTTGATAAACTTGGGAATTCATTTTTCCGTCAATGATAGCAAGCTGTCCAGGCCCTGAGGCAGCAAAGCAGCCCCAAACCATGATGCTCCCTCCACCATACTTTACAGTTGGATGAGGTGTTGGTGTGCTGTCACTTTCATTTTTCTTCTCCACACATAGTGTTGTGTGTTCCTTGCAAACAACTCATCTGTAGTTTCATCTCTATCCACATAATATTTTGCCAGAAGCGCTGTGGAACATCCTGGTATCACGCCCTGACCTTAGAGAGCTTTTATATTTCTCTATTTGGTTAGGTCAGGGTGTGATTAGGGTGGGCATTCTATGTTTTCTATTCCTTTGTTTTTGGCCGAGTGTGGTTCCCAATCAGAGGCAGCTGTCTATCGTTGTCTCTGATTGGGAATCATACTTAGGCAGCCTTTTTCCCACCTGTGTTTTGTTTGGTAGTTATTTTCTGTTACCTGACAGACCTGTTTGTGGTCGTTTTGTTCGAGTGTTTTTTTATTTGAAATAATAAAAGAAATCATGAACACTTTTCACGCTGCGCTTTTGTCCACTCCTTCCGACGACAGGCGTTACACCTGGTGCACTTTTGCAAACTTCAATGTGCAGCAATATTTATTTTGGACAGCAGTGGCTTCTTCCGTGGTGTCCTCCCATGAACACCATTCTTGTTTAGCGTTTTACGTGCTGTACACCCGTCATCAGAGATGTTAGCACGTTCCAGAGATTTCTGTAAGTCTTTAGCTGACTCTCTAGGATCCTTCTTAACATTGAGCATTCTGCGCTGTGCTCTTGCAGTCATCTTTGCAGGATGGCCACTCCTAGGGAGATTAGCAACAGTGCTGAACTTTCTCCATTTATAGACAATTTGTCTTACCGTGGACTGATGAACATCAAGGCTTTTATAGATACTTTTGTAACCCTTTCCAGCTTTATGCATGTCAACAATTCTTAATCTTAGGTCTTCTGAGATCTCTTTTGTTTGAGGCATGGTTCACATCAAGCAATGCTTCTTATGAATAGCAAAATCACATTTTTTGAGTTTTTTTTTTTACAGGGCAAGTCAGCTCTAACCAACGTCTCCAATCTCATTGATTGGACTCCAGGTTAGCTGACTCCTGACTCCAATTAGCTTTTGGAGAAGTCATTAGCCTAGGGGTTCACATACTTTCCCCAACCTACACTGTGAATGTTTAAATGATGTATTCAATATAGACAAGAAAAATACAATTTGTATTATTAGTTTAAGCACACTGTGTTTGCCTATTGTCGTGACTTACAAGAAGATCAGTTCAAATTTTATGACATTTATGCAGAAATCCAGGTAATTCCAGCATTTTTATGCATGACATCGTATTCTCTTCCCAACAGCAGAAATAGGACAAACATAAGAATATAGTCTATATATGTATATCTGGCCAGATAAATTCCTAATTCGGCCTACATAGATATTACACATTACATACAAAACAGAGACACACAAGTGCAGAGAGAGATTTGTGAAATTTGTGAGTGTAATGTTTAGTATTCATTTTTATTTTTTAACTTTAGTTTATTATGTAGTTCACTTGCTTTGTCAATGACAACATGTTTCCCATGCCAATAAAGCCCTTAAATTTAAATTGAATTGAGAGAGAGCGCGAGAGAGGGGAAGTGAGACAGAGCAAGAGAGACAGCGAGAGAGGGTGAGCGACAGAGAGAGAAAGCCACAGAGAGAAAGAGCGACAGAGAGAGACAAAACGAGAGAGCGACAGACAGAGAGAGAATAGTGCAACCATTAAATTTTGCAGCAAAATAGTAAGTGTTGAACCTCCATCACCCAGTTGCCATTGTTACCAACATTCCACTGGTGGCCGCAGCCACACTGATATCCAACAGTACAACTGGGTTTAATGACTTTGAATGGGAGCAAATGACTGTTACACCCAGTGATGTAGTCGCATCACTTAACCCCGAGTCCGCATCAAGTCCCAAGTCCGCTGTGCAGGAGTTCGAGTCCAAGTGCTCCAGTCTGAGTCACTGGGTCCCTAGTAACTCAAAAATAAAGGTATCTAACCAGTTGGATACAGTGTAGTGGCAATAGGGATTTTGTCAAATTGTTTGCTTTCATTTTTTCTTTCTTTCTGTCTGTGCCACCAAATGATCATATATAGGCTACTGGTAATGTTACCAAGGCCACGTTCAGTTGCAAAATGTTCCTGAACATTGCAGATAGAAATGACATAAAGAGCTGATGTTATTCCTTATTCAACATGTCAGAGAGGCATGTTTGTTCTACATAGCATATTTCTATCTGAACGTTCCAAACCCGTGCGTCCTGCTGAACGCCCTGCAGGTTGTTAACTATAGCTAACTAATGAGGTAACGTGACTGAGGGAGGTGTAGCCGAAACAAATGGTTAACGGTCCGGTCCGCAAGTAGCCGAGGTTTAGTACAGCCCGGGCTGTGCTTTATGAATGTAAAATGCACAATAGAATCAAATATGAAAACGTTGCCCGGTATTAGGCTTTTGAACGGTAAAACACTCAAGCCGTTTTCTCGGAAAAGAGGGTGACTTGGCTATGGAATCTGGTTATGAAATGCAGTGGGGAAAGTGGGAGGGTTGAGTGAGACTACGAATTCAACGCCAGTCTACTTTGCTATACTGCAAGGAGAGAAAAACTCAAGCTGGACTGCTGTTTTACTGTGAAACTCAATTCTGCTATTGTTTATCATTTTGTGAAGTGGCTTGTGTTTCTTAATCTGGCAAAGAGTAGTTCATTAGGAGGCTGGTGATGGGGAAGCAAGAGAGTCGCCTGCACAATGAGTCGGAGCGAGCTGTCTGCCCACACCCATCTCTTGCTCCCCTGCAGCTCACCAGCTGATGTAGGCCGGGTGTGGTGAGTCCCTCCCACTGCTGAGCAGAACAGCGAGGCGCATCTGTGCTGCTAATATTAATTGTGCGTATCACTGAAAAGCTCTCAATATCTTAAAAAACTATTGTCCAGTCCACCCAGTCAGATTTTAGTGACAGAGATCCTTTTGTCTCGTTTTAGTCAACTGAATGATTTCCCCCATTTGTTTACATTCTTTCTCAGTCTACTTAGTCAGTTATCGTCACGTCAATCGTCACTGAAAAATAGGTGTTTGGCGAATATTTGAGTCACTGTATTTGTTGACGAAATTAACACGGACACACGGACACACAGACACACACAGACACACACACAGACACACACACACACAGACACACAGACACACACACACACACACAGTTCATGCCCTGTTTACTGGAAAGCGGTTGCTGTGCAGTGACACGTGCATAAGGAACTGTAGTGTTGTATTAATGATGCAGGAACACCAGCCCTTGTACAAGTCACGGTCACATTTGACCATGGTTCAAGGACAAGGCCAGGCCAATGCACTCCACCAAACAGAAAGCAATTGCCACAGTCGGTCTCTAGTTTCTCAAATGGTTCCAAGCGCCAGCGGTGTCAACATACAGGGACACCGAGCTCTGAGTGGAGAGAAGGTGAAGCAAATTGCTACAAGATAAATGAAAGCACAGTAGAGACGTCGCACTGACGAAAGACCAGGCCAATTCCAAACGCCTGGCAGTTGGCAGACAGTACCCAATACACAGCTATTGCCCATCGGCATGACAACGGTAGAGATAAATACACAACCCAGCCACTCATTACAAGATAACACTCCAGAGGGCCATTAAACGACGTTACATTTTCAAACGTTCTATCCAGGACGGCACCGTAACAGCAGGCGCCCGCCAAATGGCTCGCCCTGCTTTAAATGGACAGAATCCAGACCATACATAAGGAATCAGGTGAACATTCTTGCTAACACCAACAACCTTGCTTTCTGGGAGAAACCATGCTATGGTCATTGTGTGCTGTAGAAATGCTACATGATATTGTGAGTTCTCCCTAACTTATCTCTAATTCAAGGAGAACATGTCATGTTTTGTATCATTGTGTAGGGAACATTATGGCCTGAAAAATGACCCATCTTTCCCGGTTGTACGAAGGATTTATCTATCAATAATTGAAGAATATTCCATTCCCTAAGGAAAGGGACTCTCCTCCCTGGGGTTGGGTGTACCCCCTGCTGTGCCAGACCTAGGAATCGGGAGGAGCCTCAGAACCTAGCCCCGCCCTCATTGTCCATTTGCACTGAACACCCCCATGACCTCCTTGCTTTTTGAAAGGATGTTTGAGAACCCGACCAGAGATTGAGCTACTACTGAATTCCACGTGAGAGCATTCAATGCAGCCTTTCCTCACTTGTTTAATCCGTATTGGTGTGAGCGTGTAAAACTGTGTACCTCGATACTGCTTAGGCCATTTCCCTCATAAAATGACCTGCTTTGTCTCGTTTAGAATTATTGTGAAATAATTGCTTATCCTACCCCGTCCTCTCCCTTCCCCTGGCTAACTACTTCATCGTTGCTTATCATTTCTGACATAATCTGTCACCGACTAATGAATCCTGTACCGTAGTATTACCTTGTTTTTCAAATAAATATTTGTTTTATAAAATAATATCACTGTCTCTGAGATTTTGAATCTGACTTGTCATTAAAAGAACCCTACAGAACATTGAGATTGTAATTGTGACAAGTAGGCCTGTGGTTTATGGTACATGCTAAGAGCATTTCCTATCGACTTAAATGATGGCTGGTGCCCTGTTTACCGTAGAATATAGATAAATCCATATTTTACATTCCATGGTTAATTACCTAATTAATTAGACATTATCATGACGTTAGGCCACACATACAAAAAAAGAGCCATTTTCAAGTCGGCATCGTTTCTCAGCATTTTCACTGATTTCCACAAAAAGTAGCCCTTCGCACTATTTGTCAGAGACAGCGCTCAGATGGGCTATTGATTGTGGTGGACTTGCAGACACCGCACCGCAGATGCATGCCTAATCACCTGCAGTAAAATTAAACAATTCCTATAGCAACAGCTCAGGATGACATTGGACAATGAGAGGCCAAAGAGTTTGTTGTCTATCGCTCTTACATTCCAGGTTCATTTGGGTACAGAGAGAACCAACCTCTGCACTACTGGCGCAGACAGAAACCCTACCTGGTACAGAGAGAATCAACCTCTACACTACTGGCGCAGACAGAAACCCTACCTGGTACAGAGAGAATCAACCTCTGCACTACTGGCGCAGACAGAAACCCTACCTGGTACAGAGAGAATCAACCTCTGCACTACTGGCGCAGACAGAAACCCTACCTGGTACAGAGAGAATCAACCTCTACACTACTGGCGCAGACAGAAATCCTACCTGGTACAGAGAGAATCAACCTCTACACTACTGGCGCAGACAGAAACCCTACCTGGTACAGAGAGAATCAACCTCTGCACTACTGGCGCAGACAGAAACCCTACCTGGTACAGAGAGAATCAACCTCTGCACTACTGGCGCAGACAGAAACCCTACCTGGTACAGATAGAATCAACCTCTGCACTACTTGCGCAGACAGAAACCCTACCTGGTACAGAGAGAATCAACCTCTGCACTACTGGCGCAGACAGAAACCCTACCTGGTACAGAGAGAATCAACCTCTGCACTACTGGCGCAGACAGAAACCCTACCTGGTACAGAGAGAATCAACCTCTACACTACTGGCGCAGACAGAAACCCTACCTGGTACAGAGAGAATCAACCTCTGCACTACTGGCGCAGACAGAAACCCTACCTGGTACAGAGAGAATCAACCTCTACACTACTGGCGCAGACAGAAACCCTACCTGGTACAGAGAGAATCAACCTCTGCACTACTGGCGCAGACAGAAACCCTACCTGGTACAGAGAGAATCAACCTCTACACTACTGGCGCAGACAGAAACCCTACCTGGTACAGAGAGAATCAACCTCTGCACTACTGGCGCAGACAGAAACCCTACCTGGTACAGAGAGAATCAACCTCTGCACTACTGGCGCAGACAGAAACCCTACCTGGTACAGAGAGAATCAACCTCTGCACTACTGGCGCAGACAGAAACCCTACCTGGTACAGAGAGAATCAACCTCTGCACTACTGGCGCAGACAGAAACCCTACCTGGTACAGAGAGAATCAACCTCTGCACTACTGGCGCAGACAGAAACCCTACCTGGTACAGAGAGAATCAACCTCTGCACTACTGGCGCAGACAGAAACCCTACCTGGTACAGAGAGAATCAACCTCTGCACTACTGGCGCAGACAGAAACCCTACCTGGTACAGAGAGAACCAACCTCTGCACTACTGGCGCAGACAGAAACCCTACCTGGTACAGAGAGAATCAACCTCTGCACTACTGGCGCAGACAGAAACCCTACCTGGTACAGAGAGAACCAACCTCTACACTACTGGCGCAGACAGAAACCCTACCTGGTACAGAAAGAATCAACCTCTACACTGCTGGCGCAGACAGAAACTCTATCTGATGAAGAGCCACCTCAGACATCATCACTATTAAAGATAGTAAAGGAATAGTGTAGTCTGCCGTAATTCTTTCTTCGTAGAGAGAGGGAGTCAACCGCAGTTTCTATTCCAGAAGCATAGTGTACATACAGTACATGGTGGGTGTTGAACCCTTCACCAGGGGCCGTCCTCAGGGGGCCTGGCCTGCAGCATGACCCTGATCGATGGAAACACGGGCCCTACAACCCTCCTCCACTGTGTCTGGTCTTGGGTAAAGCCTCTTCAAACATCAGCTTCAGAGACGAACTCGACACAGGTTTATCGTATAAAGTGCACATCATAGAAAGTCAGTTTTTAGTGCTCTGTGTTCAGTGCTCTGTGTTCAGTGCTCTTGTTCAGTGCTCTGTGTTCAGTGCTCTTGTTCAGTGCTCTGTGTTCAGTGCTCTTGTTCAGTGCTCTGTGTTCAGTGCTCTTGTTCAGTGCTCTGTGTTCAGTGCTCTTGTTCAGTGCTCTGTGTTCAGTGCTCTGTGTTCAGTGCTCTTGTTCAGTGCTCTGTGTTCATTGATCTTGTTCAGTGCTCTGTGTTCAGTGCTCTTATTCAGTGCTCTGTGTTCATTGTTCATTGCTCTTGTTCAGTGCTCTGTGTTCAGTGCTCTTGTTCAGTGCTGTGTTCAGTGCTCTTGTTCAGTGCTCTGTGTTCATTGTTCATTGTTCTTGTTCAGTGCTCTGTGTTCATTGCTCTTGTTCAGTGCTCTGTGTTCATTGTTCATTGTTCTTGTTCAGTGCTCTGTGTTCATTGTTCTTGTTCAGTGCTCTGTGTTCATTGCTCTTGTTCAGTGCTCTGTGTTCATTGCTCTTGTTCAGTGTTCTGTGTTCATTGCTCTTGTTCAGTGCTCTGTGTTCATTGTTCTTGTTCAGTGATCTGTGTTCATTGCTCTTGTTCAGTGCTCTGTGTTCATTGCTCTTGTTCAGTGCTCTGTGTTCATTGCTCTTGTTCAGTGCTCTGTGTTCATTGCTCTTGTTCAGTGCTCTGTGTTCATTGCTCTTGTTCAGTGCTCTGTGTTCATTGCTCTTGTTCAGTGCTCTGTGTTCATTGCTCTTGTTCAGTGCTCTGTGTTCATTGCTCTTGTTCAGTGCTCTGTGTTCATTGCTCTTGTTCAGTGCTCTGTGTTCATTGCTCTTGTTCAGTGCTCTGTGTTCATTGTTCTTGTTCAGTGCTCTGTGTTCATTGTTCTTGTTCAGTGCTCTGTGTTCATTGCTCTTGTTCAGTGCTCTGTGTTCATTGTTCATTGTTCTTGTTCAGTGCTCTGTGTTCATTGTTCTTGTTCAGTGCTCTGTGTTCATTGCTCTTGTTCAGTGCTCTGTGTTCATTGCTCTTGTTCAGTGCTCTGTGTTCATTGCTCTTGTTCAGTGCTCTGTGTTCATTGTTCTTGTTCAGTGCTCTGTGTTCATTGCTCTTGTTCAGTGCTCTGTGTTCATTGCTCTTGTTCAGTGCTCTGTGTTCATTGTTCATTGTTCTTGTTCAGTGCTCTGTGTTCATTGCTCTTGTTCAGTGCTCTGTGTTCATTGCTCTTGTTCAGTGCTCTGTGTTCATTGCTCTTGTTCAGTGCTCTGTGTTCATTGCTCTTGTTCAGTGCTCTGTGTTCATTGCTCTTGTTCAGTGCTCTGTGTTCATTGATCTTGTTCAGTGCTCTGTGTTCATTGATCTTGTTCAGTGCTCTGTGTTCATTGATCTTGTTCAGTGCTCTGTGTTCATTGCTCTTGTTCAGTGCTCTGTGTTCATTGCTCTTGTTCAGTGCTCTGTGTTCATTGCTCTTGTTCAGTGCTCTGTGTTCATTGCTCTTGTTCAGTGCTCTGTGTTCATTGCTCTTGTTCAGTGCTCTGTGTTCATTGCTCTTGTTCAGTGCTCTGTGTTCATTGATCTTGTTCAGTGCTCTGTGTTCATTGCTCTTGTTCAGTGCTCTGTGTTCATTGCTCTTGTTCAGTGCTCTGTGTTCATTGCTCTTGTTCAGTGCTCTGTGTTCATTCTTGTTCAGTGCTCTGTGTTGTTCAGTGCTCTGTGTTCATTGATCTTGTTCAGTGCTCTGTGTTCATTGATCTTGTTCAGTGCTCTGTGTTCATTGCTCTTGTTCAGTGCTCTGTGTTCATTGCTCTTGTTCAGTGCTCTGTGTTCATTGATCTTGTTCAGTGCTCTGTGTTCATTGCTCTTGTTCAGTGCTCTGTGTTCATTGCTCTCTTGTTCAGTGCTCTGTGTTCATTGCTCTTGTTCAGTGCTCTGTGTTCATTGCTCTTGTTCAGTGCTCTGTGTTCATTGCTCTTGTTCAGTGCTCTGTGTTCATTGCTCTTGTTCAGTGCTCTGTGTTCATTGCTCTTGTTCAGTGCTCTGTGTTCATTGCTCTTGTTCAGTGCTCTGTGTTCATTGCTTCTTGTTCAGTGCTCTGTGTTCATTGCTCTTGTTCAGTGCTCTGTGTTCAGTGCTCTTGTTCAGTGCTCTGTGTTCATTGCTCTTGTTCAGTGCTCTGTGTTCATTGCTCTTGTTCAGTGCTCTGTGTTCATTGCTCTTGTTCAGTGCTCTGTGTTCATTGTTCTTGTTCAGTGCTCTGTGTTCATTGTTCTTGTTCAGTGCTCTGTGTTCATTGTTCTTGTTCAGTGCTCTGTGTTCATTGCTCTTGTTCAGTGCTCTGTGTTCATTGTTCTTGTTCAGTGCTCTGTGTTCATTGCTCTTGTTCAGTGCTCTGTGTTCATTGCTCTTGTTCAGTGCTCTGTGTTCATTGCTCTTGTTCAGTGCTCTGTGTTCATTGTTCTTGTTCAGTGCTCTGTGTTCATTGATCTTGTTCAGTGCTCTGTGTTCATTGCTCTTGTTCAGTGCTCTGTGTTCATTGTTCTTGTTCTGCTCTGTGTTCATTGCTCTTGTTCAGTGCTCTGTGTTCATTGTTCATTGTTCTTGTTCAGTGCTCTGTGTTCATTGTTCTTGTTCAGTGCTCTGTGTTCATTGCTCTTGTTCAGTGCTCTGTGTTCTTGTTCATGCTCTTGTTCAGTGCTCATTGCTCTTGTTCAGTGCTCTGTGTTCATTGTTCTTGTTCTGTGTTCAGTGCTCTGTGTTCATTGTGTTCTTGTTCTTGTTCAGTGCTCTGTGTTCATTGCTCTTGTTCAGTGCTCTGTGTTCATTGCTCTTGTTCAGTGCTCTGTGTTCATTGCTCTTGTTCAGTGCTCTGTGTTCATTGCTCTTGTTCAGTGCTCTGTGTTCATTGCTCTTGTTCAGTGCTCTGTGTTCATTGCTCTTGTTCAGTGCTCTGTGTTCATTGTTCATTGTTCTTGTTCAGTGCTCTGTGTTCATTGTTCTTGTTCAGTGCTCTGTGTTCATTGTTCTTGTTCAGTGCTCTGTGTTCATTGCTCTTGTTCAGTGCTCTGTGTTCATTGCTCTGTGTTCAGTGCTCTGTGTTCATTGCTCTTGTTCAGTGCTCTGTGTTCATTGATCTTGTTCAGTGCTCTGTGTTCATTGCTCTTGTTCAGTGCTCTGTGTTCATTGATCTTGTTCAGTGCTCTGTGTTCATTGCTCTTGTTCAGTGCTCTGTGTTCATTGCTCTTGTTCAGTGCTCTGTGTTCATTGCTCTTGTTCAGTGCTCTGTGTTCATTGCTCTTGTTCAGTGCTCTGTGTTCATTGCTCTTGTTCAGTGCTCTGTGTTCATTGCTCTTGTTCAGTGCTCTGTGTTCATTGCTCTTGTTCAGTGCTCTGTGTTCATTGTTCAGTCTTGTTCAGTGCTCTGTGTTCATTGCTCTTGTTCAGTGCTCTGTGTTCATTGCTCTTGTTCAGTGCTCTGTGTTCATTGTCTTGTTCAGTGCTCTGTGTTCATTGCTCTTGTTCAGTGCTCTGTGTTCATTGTGCTCTTGTTCATTGCTCTTGTTCAGTGCTCTGTGTTCATTGCTCTTGTTCAGTGCTCTGTGTTCATTGCTCTTGTTCAGTGCTCTGTGTTCATTGTTCATCTTGTTCAGTGCTCTGTGTTCATTGCTCTTGTTCAGTGCTCTGTGTTCATTGCTCTTGTTCAGTGCTCTGTGTTCATTGCTCTTGTTCAGTGCTCTGTGTTCATTGCTCTTGTTCAGTGCTCTGTGTTCATTGTTCTTGTTCAGTGCTCTGTGTTCATTGCTCTTGTTCAGTCATTCATTGCTTGTTCAGTGCTCTGTGTTCATTGCTTGTTCTTGTTCAGTGCTCTGTGTTCATTGTGTTCAGTGCTCTGTGTTCATTGCTCTTGTTCAGTGCTCTGTGTTCATTGTTCTTGTTCAGTGCTCTGTGTTCATTGTCTTGTTCAGTGCTCTGTGTTCATTGCTCTTGTTCAGTTGTTCATTGTTCTTGTTCAGTGCTCTGTGTTCATTGTTCTTGTTCAGTGCTCTGTGTTCATTGTTCTTGTTCAGTGCTCTGTGTTCATTGCTCTTGTTCAGTGCTCTGTGTTCATTGCTCTTGTTCAGTGCTCTGTGTTCATTGTTCTTGTTCAGTGCTCTGTGTTCATTGCTCTTGTTCAGTGCTCTGTGTTCATTGCTCTTGTTCAGTGCTCTGTGTTCATTGCTCTTGTTCAGTGCTCTGTGTTCATTGTTCTTGTTCAGTGCTCTGTGTTCATTGTTCTTGTTCAGTGCTCTGTGTTCATTGCTCTTGTTCATTGCTCTGTGTTCATTGTGTTCAGTGCTCTGTGTTCATTGCTCTTGTTCAGTGCTCTGTGTTCATTGCTCTTGTTCAGTGCTCTGTGTTCATTGCTCTTGTTCAGTGCTCTGTGTTCATTGCTCTTGTTCAGTGCTCTGTGTTCATTGCTCTTGTTCAGTGCTCTGTGTTCATTGTTCTTGTTCAGTGCTCTGTGTTCATTGTTCTTGTTCAGTGCTCTGAATGTCTGTTATGTGTTATACATTATGTATTATGTCTTGAGTTTCTGCTGGTGGGTGTGTGGTGGGTGTCTGCACATGTGCGAGTGCATATATTTGAACAAAAGTGTTTTTAGTCATTTGTATGTAGGTTAGTGCAGAGCAGCAGATTGGATGGAAGTGTGTGTGTTTATTTCTTCATGTTTACTGTCAGCCAGGCATGTCCACAGATCGGAGTCTACCTCTGCTGAGCACCTGCTCCTTTGTCCTCTATTACTTGCCAAGTGGCCTTTTGTGTGGTGTTATAATATCTGTATTATTTGTATACAGTTTTGTCATTGTTGTACGGAACCCACTGTCCGCAAGTCATCATGACATCTTCATGTTCACCACTCCCAACCCCCACCTCGTCCGTTGGTTGCTCCTGTTGATCTGCCCTGTACTGAGCTTGCGTGAGCCTGGGTTGATCCTATTGGTCTGCCCTGTACGGAGCTTGCGTGAGCCTGGGTTGATCCTATTGGTCTGCCCTGTACGGAGCTTGCGTGAGCCTGGGTTTCTCCTGTTGGTCTGCCCTGTACGGAGCTTGCGTGAGCCTGGGTTGATCCTATTGGTCTGCCCTGTATGGAGCTTGCGTGAGCTTGGGTTGCTCCTGTTGGTCTGCCCTGTACGGAGCTTGCGCAAACCTGGGTTGCTCCTATTGGTCTGCCCTGTATGGAGCTTGCGCAAACCTGGGTTGCTCCTATTGGTCTGCCCTGTATGGAGCTTGCGTGAGCCTGGGTTGCTCCTGTTGGTCTGCCCTGTATGGAGCTTGCGCAAACCTGGGTTGCTCCTATTGGTCTGCCCTGTATGAGCTGGTCTGGTCTGCCTGTATGGAGCTTGCGTGAGCCTGGGTTGCTCCTGTTGGTCTGCCCTGTATGGAGCTTGCGTGAGCCTGGGTTGCTCCTGTTGGTCTGCCCTGTATGGAGCTTGCGTGAGCCTGGGTTGCTCCTGTTGGTCTGCCCTGTATGGAGCTTGCTGGGTTGCTCCTGTTGGTCTGCCCTGTATGGAGCTTGCGTGGGCCTGGTCTGCCCTGTATGGAGCTTGCTCCTGGGTTGCTCCTGGGTCTGCCCTGTATTGGAAACCTGGGTTGCTCCTATTGGTCTGCCCTGTATGGAGCTTGCGCAAACCTGGGTTGCTCCTATTGGTCTGCCCTGTATGGAGCTTGCGTGAGCCTGGGTTGCTCCTGTTGGTCTGCCCTGTATGGAGCTTGCGCAAACCTGGGTTGCTCCTATTGGTCTGCCCTGTACTGAGCTTGCGTGAGCCTGGGTTGATCCTATTGGTCTGCCCTGTACGGAGCTTGCGTGAGCCTGGGTTGATCCTGTTGGTCTGCCCTGTATGGAGCTTGCGTGAGCCTGGGTTGCTCCTGTTGGTCTGCCCTGTATGGAGCTTGCGTGAGCCTGGGTTGCTCCTGTTGGTCTGCCCTGTATGGAGCTTGCGTGAGCCTGGGTTGCTCCTGTTGGTCTGCCCTGTATGGAGCTTGCGCAAACCTGGGTTGCTCCTATTGGTCTGCCCTGTATGGAGCTTGCGTGAGCCTGGGTTGCTCCTGTTGGTCTGCCCTGTAAAGAGCTTGCGCAAACCTGGGTTGCTCCTATTGGTCTGCCCTGTATGGAGCTTGCGCAAACCTGGGTTGCTCCTATTGGTCTGCCCTGTATGGAGCTTGCGTGAGCCTGGGTTGCTCCTGTTGGTCTGCCCTGTATGGAGCTTGCGTGAACCTGGGTTGCTCCTATTGGTCTGCCCTGTACTGAGCTTGCGTGAGCCTGGGTTGATCCTATTGGTCTGCCCTGTACGGAGCTTGCGTGAGCCTGGGTTGATCCTATTGGTCTGCCCTGTACGGAGCTTGCGTGAGCCTGGGTTGCTCCTGTTGGTCTGCCCTGTACGGAGCTTGCGTGAGCCTGGGTTGATCCTATTGGTCTGCCCTGTATGGAGCTTGCGTGAGCCTGGGTTGCTCCTGTTGGTCTGCCCTGTACGGAGCTTGCTCAAACCTGGGTTGCTCCTATTGGTCTGCCCTGTATGGAGCTTGCGTGAGCCTGGGTTGCTCCTGTTGGTCTGCCCTGTACGTGTGCCCCCGGTGTCCAAACATGCATGGCTTGAGATGTGGTCAATGGTCGAGTGTGTGTAGCTAGCTACCTACACTGACCATAAATATAAACATGTAATGTGTTCCAGAAATGGTCAATTCCCACACGCACAAAAAGCTTATTTTTCAAATTATGTGTACAAATTAGTTTACATCCCTGTTATTGAGCGTTTCTCCTTTGCCAATATAATCCAGGTGTGACATATCAAGAAGCTGATTAAACGGTATGATCATTACACAGGTGCACCTTGTGCTGGGGACAATAAAAGGCCACAAACTGTGCAGTTTTGTCGCACAACACAACGCCACAGATGTATCAAGTTTTGAGGGATGTGCAAATGGCATGTTGACTGCAGGAATGTCCACAAGAGCTGTTGCCAGAGAATTGAATGTTCATTTACCATAAGCCGCCTCCAACGTTTTAGAGAATTTGGTAGTACGTCCAACTGGCCTCACAACCACTGACCATGTGTAACCACGCCACGCTTGACCTGACTGCAGTTCGGCATCATAACCAAATTCAGTGGGCAAATGTTCACCTTCGATGGCCACTGGTACGCTGGAGAAGTGTGCTCTTCACGGATGAATCCCAGTTTCAACTCTACCAGGAACATTGCAGACAGGATGTTTGGCGTCATGTGGGCGAGCAGTTTGATGATATCAACGTTGTGAACCGAGTGCCAGATGGTGGCGGTGGGGTTATGGTCTGGGCAGGAATAAACTACAGACAACGAAACCCTTGTATTTGATCTATGGCATTTTAAACGCACAGAGATACCGTGACGAAATCCTAAAGCCCGTTGTCGTGCCATTCATCCGCCGTCATCACCTCATGTTTCAGCATGATAACGCACGGCCCCACGTCGCAAGGATCTGTACACAATTCTTGTCATCTGGAAATGTCCCAGTTCTTCCATGGCCTGCATACTTACCAGACATGTCACCCATTGAGCAAGTCTGGGATGCTCTGGATCGATGTGTATGACAGCTTGTTCCAGTTCCCGCCAATATCCAGCAACTTCACACCGCCATTGAAGAGGAGTGGGACAACATTCCACAGGCCACAATCAACAACCTGATCAACTCTCTGTGAAGGAGATGTGTCAAGCTGCATGAGGAAAATGGTGGTCACACCAGATGCTGACTGGTTTTCCGATCCACGGACACACGTTTTCTTTTAAAGGTGTCTGTGACCTACAGAAGCATATCTGTAATCCCAGTCATGTGAAATGCATAGATTAGGGCCTAATGAATGTATTTAAATTGACCGATTTCCTTACATGAACTGTAACTCAGTCAAATCTCTGAAGTTGTTGCGTGATATGTTTCTATATTTTGTTCAGTGTAGTTTCAATATGAACAGCAGCACAACATGAGTAACACTTGATTCACGTCCATCATAATATTGGGTCTGGTTGGAAGTGTTGCGCTGCAGAGAGAGACAGAGAGACAGAGAGGAGTGGCTGCATCTATGACCCGTCGACCCAACGTCCCTTCCTCAGTCGGGAGTTGCACATGTGTGTCAGAGCAGCAGCAACACCGGTAGTCTAGACCTTAAATTACCACCATATACTCAAATATCCACACAAGCCACCAGCCAGCCAGCCGTATAATATGAGTCAACAGATGATGAATGTTATATTAAGAAGCTATTCAAGAGCTTTGAAGATCAATCACAATCAGAAAAGCAAATAGAGCTAGACAACTAGCAGATCAGCTGATATATAGCCCACCCTCCTTGCCCCATGTCAGTGCTGTTCATTGAGTACAGCTCAGTGTTCAACACCATTGTGCCCTCAAAGCTCATCAATAAGGATCCTGGGACTAAACACCTCCCTCTGCAACTGGATCCTGGACTTCCTGACGAGCCGCCCCCAGGTGGTAATAGACTGTTCTCTCTGCCACCACATGGCAAGTGGTACCGGAGGGCCAAGTCTAGGACCAAGAGGCTTCTAAACAGCTTCCATCCCCAAGCCATAAGAATCCTCAACATCTAGTCAAATGGCCACCCAGACTATTTGCAATGCCCCCCCCCTCTTTACACCATTGCTACCCTCTGTTGTCATCTATGCATAGCCACTTTAATAACTCTACCTACATGTACATACTACCTCAACTAACCGGTGCCCCCGCACATTGACTCTGTACCGGTACCACCCCTGTATATAGTCTCACTATTGTTATTTTACTGCTGCTCTTTAATTACTTGTTACTTTTATCTCTTATTCTCATACGTATTTTTTTGAAACTCCATTGTTGGTTAGGGGCTCGTCAGTAAGCATTTCACTGAAAGGTCTACCCCAGTTGTATTTGACGATTGTGACTAATAACATGTAACTTGATTTGATTTGATCTTTAGCAATTACTTTAACTAGCTTGCTTACAATTTGTGATGAGTTCAGGTGTTGTTGCAGAAATAAATAGGCCTATGCTCAAAATTGTAAAATGTTTTTGCTACAGAGGCTGTTGATATGTCATGAATTTCAATATATTATTTATTAAACAGGCTTTTCTTCCCATGTTGAGCACCTGAAAGGTCAGGATCCTGCTGTCTCTCTAATGTTTAAGTACTTTCAATATCCTTATGAGTGTCGGTATGTCTGTATCTGTATCTGTCTCAGTGGATGTTTGTGTCTCAGTGTGCCCGTTCGTACATGTCTCTTCCCCTATCTCAATGTCTCTGTTCATGTGTTTGCTCTCCCTGATCAACAGGGTGGAAATGATAGCATGAAGCCCACTCAACAAGCTGACGGGGTGAAGTCGTGGTCTGGTTTGACTGACTGGCGGCAGTCGCGGTGGAGCGTGGCAGAGCCCTGCTGGGGCACTGCAGGAGGGCTTGTAAAGGTGAGGCTCCGGCACTTGGGCCCAACAATAAGGGGTACCTCTATGGAGGGTAATCACCATGAGGCCAACAGCAGTCAGCAGAGCCAGTGGCCCCCCGTCACAAAGAGACCCCTCTAGGAGAGACACAGGCCAGGCTTTGTATTCCCACACACTCCGAGTGTGCCTCACTCCAGGGGGCCTGAGAGCCACCGCAGGAGGCCTAATAAACCATTAAGAGTGAGAGGAGGGGGTCTGACGGGAGGGAGTCTGGCAGGGGTGACACACACACACACACACACACACACACACACACACACACACACACACACACACACACACACACACACACACACACACACACACACACACACACACACACACACACACACACACACACACACACACACATACATAAACTCGCTGGTGCGGCGAAGAGCGGGGAATCACTCCAACACTTGGACTCGGATACGCTCACGCTGACTCACGCACGGTTGCTCACTCATATACTATCACTCATTCGGTGGCATGCTAGGTCACTCACTCACTCCCTCACCCTTTTCCTTCCTCTTTCACTCCCTCCCTCCTGCCCTCTTCCATCACTCCCTCACCTTTCAGCACACATACTGTAGCCCACTGAATCCACAACCACTCAAAGACAGTCTCAGCATACCGGTTGTGTCAACGCCGTAAAGCAACAACATGCTGAGCTATAATGAATAAATACATGCACTGTTGTTCGCACACAAGGGCTTTTCATGCAAAAGAACAAGCAGAAGCGAAACAAGCAACGACGTCACAACAAGCCAATTCCACTGACGTGTTTAAAGTCCACTAATGTGATGTCACTCTGTTCACTGGTGGGTACATTGTTGGAGCGATTACATCATTCCTGATATATGCTTTAATATTCAAGTTATTGGGACTCAACACCAGGTCATGGAAATGCTCTTTGTTGTGAAACCATATGGTTATACATCACAGGAGGCTGCTGAGGGGAGGACAGCTCATAACAATGTCTGTAACGGAGTGCATGGAATGGCATTGGAAACCATTCCACAGATTCCGCTCCAGCCATTACCAAGAGCCCGTCCTCTCCAATTATGTACCGCCAGCCTCCTGCGTTATACAATATCAGCGCTTTACATAGGAAAATAACAAGCAATACTGAGAACTAGTACACACTCTTGAGACTACTATCTATTGTGGTTGAAAGGATTGTTCAAGACACAAGTAGGCCACTATAAAATGCCTCTGTATACAGTACAGTGGCTCAAAGCGCCAACCCCGCTCTTTTAAGTTCCTTGGGACGCAATGCATTTACCCACTTCAAATTATTCATTGGATAAAACATCCATATGGTTTTATCAACAGTTCTCTGCTTGGTTTTGAATTAGAGCATGGCCATGCATGTGAAAGGTGGAAGATTACATCAGAGTAGCACTGGCGTCATCACCCTGGTCATGTGACCTTCCTGTTTGGACAGGAAGTTTGATGAGAGGAAAGATTGTGGCTGTGGTAACTAGTGACATGCAAAATTGTATTTATCGTAACAAAATAAACGTTGTTTAAGGTTAGGGTTAGTCATAAGGTTAGCAGTGTGGTTAACATTAGGTTCAAAATCAGATTTTCCATTGACTTTGTAGTTGTGTTAACTAGTAACGACTGAAAAGATGAGAAAAAAAAACGAAACTTTCAGCTTCAAATAAAAGAGACAGACTTCAGCCATTTGTAAACATCCAGCAAAAAAAATGAAAGGAATAAAGAGAACAGGAAAACATCCCTGAAAGGAGCGAGAAGAAAAGCAGGGAGTGTTTAATTACAATTTTATGGATTTAAAATAAAGAGGCCTTCCACTGCATTTTTCATCAGTAGCACTCATTCAGTTGGTAAGCCTTGTTCTCATCCTCATTCACATCTCAGGCCAGGGGAGAACGAAGAGGGAAGGAAGGCTGATTACAATGCGGTCCTGAGCCCAGGCTCATGGGGATGCAGACTAATGATATTCAAATAGACTTGAAGGTCTTCCAGGGGAACTTAGAAATGTTTCCAAAACGCTCCTCCAACGTTTCTATATGCATGGAATGTACTTTAAGGAACGGCGCTGCCCGCCCCAACTCAGCCGGCTCCAACATCAAGTGACATAACAGTGCATGTTTTGGTTAGACAAAAGCAGGGATGGAAGGAAGAGAGGGAAAGAAGAGGGGGAGGGAAGGAAGAGAGGGAGGGAGGGTTCGAATACCCGAGCCAACTAGGTGAAAAACCTGACGACATGCTCTCAAGCAAGGCACTGAACCCTAATTGCTCCTGTAAGTCGTTCCGGATCAGAGCATCTGCTAAATTACTCAAATGTAAATGTAGCCATGTGGCGCCACTCCTGTCATAAATTATATCCGCTGTGGTTAAGTGAGAGGAAGAGACTCAGCCCAAATGGTTTGCTGGTGGAGGGACGCCACTCAGCTCTTCTCAGACATACACACACCTGCTCAGCACTCTCCTGCCCCCCCTACTGATTCTGAGGACAGAAGAGGACTCGTCATTAAATCAACCTACCTACAAGCCCTGAGGGCAAGAGTAAGACACTTAGCAGATCGAGAGCAAGGAGACACAGGTGAAAAAGGGAATAAAGGCAATGGTCCACATCTCCCTCTGCCCTGGGCTAGAGCCAAGCCAGATCCATCTGCCCTGGGCTAGAGCCAAGCCAGATCCATCTGCCCTGGGCTAGAGCCAAGCCAGATCCCTCTGCCCTGGGCTAGAGCCAAGCCAGATCCATCTGCCCGGAGCTAGAGCCAAGCCAGATTCCTCTGCCCGGGGCTAGAGCCAAGCCAGATCCATCTGCCCTGGGCTAGAGCCAAGCCAGATTCCTCTGCCCGGGGCTAGAGTCATGCCAGATCCATCAGCCCCGGGTTAGAGCCAAGCCAGATTCCTCTGCCCGGGGCTAGAGCCAAGCCAGATCCATCTGCCCTGGGCTAGAGCCAAGCCAGATCCATCTGCCCTGGGCTAGAGCCAAGCCAGAGCCCTCTGCCCTGGGCTAGAGCCAAGCCAGATCCCTCTGCCCGGGGCTAGAGCCAAGCCAGATCCCTCTGCCCGGGGCTAGAGACATACCAGATCCCTTTGCCCGGGGCTAGACACAAACCAGATCCCTCTGCCCGGGGCTAGAGCCAAGCCAGATCCCTCTGTCCGGGGCTAGAGCCAAGCCAGATCCCTCTGCCCGGGGCCAGAGCCAAGCCAGATCCCTCTGCCCGGGGCTAGAGCCAAGCCAGATCCCTCTGCCCGGGGCTAGAGCCAAGCCAGATCCCTCTGCCCAGGGCTAGAGCCAAGCCAGATCCCTCTGCCCCTTTAGATCACAGGAATAATAACACAGACACATCCTCTTCCCATCTCTCCCAAATTCATGCTACAAGTCCCTTTGAAGACGGAGCCAGTAACGGGAACTATAGAGTAATAACCTAACAACCTCCCTTGGCTAGGGGACTGCTCTGATGTCACATAGGCTAAAACTATATGATCGTAGAACAATGTTACGGTAGAACAACACATCTTTCTAAGGAGAACAAGTCCACATCATCAGATATGGCCATTCTGTAAAGGATGTGCACAAAGAGTGACCTTGGTCAGCCCATTAACTGTATATACCTCTTCCTGTCCATGTCTGTGTGTTAATGTGAGTGGATGGTGATTAGCTAAGCAGAAGGGAGTACTGTGTGGAAGGGCACATAGTAAGGATATTGCATCACCATAGCATCTTCAGCATGCCCTGTGGTGCTGTCACGGCAACAGGAGCCAAGAGCAAGGAGAGACATCTGGCTGTTGTGTGGCTAAAACCACAACCCTTCTGATGCATCTGTGTGATATTGCTGGTCTACATCTCTCACCAATATGGGCATTGAGATAGAGAAGCCTTACAGTGTGAGTGTAAGGGATTACATCCTCCTCTTCTGAGGAGGAGTAGCGAGAAGGATCGGAGGACCAATGCACAGCGTGGTAAGTGTCCATAATGTTTAATCAAAATGAACACTGAAATACAAAACAATAAACGTGACTAAACGACACAAACAAAACAGTCCCGTGTGGCACAAACACTGACACGGAAAATAAACACCCACAACTCAAAAGTGAAACCAGGCTACCTAAGTATGGTTCTCAATCAGGAACAACGATTGACCGCTGCCTCTGATTGAGAACCATATTAGGCCGAACACAGAAATCCCAAATGATAGAAAAAGGAACATAGACAACCCACCCAACTCACGCCCTGACCATACTAAAACAAAGATAAAATAAGTGATGAAATCATTTATATGTTTAAAGATAATGATGAAATAATTCCACTCTGAAACCATTTAATTTAATGAAATGTATTTGAATCATAAAACTATAATCTGATGATGTGTATAGTTTTAGTCAGAATTAGAACCTTTTGTTCCTTTTTAGTATGTAAGTGTCATGTTTTGTCTTAGATTGTCTTGTCATTTTGCTTTTCCCCCTGCTGGTCTTTTTAGGTTCGTTCCCCTTTTTCTCTCTCCCTTCCTCTCTCTCTTCTCTCTATCGTTCCGTTCCTGCTCCCAGCTGTTCCTATTCCCCTAATCAATCATTTAGTCTTCCCACACCTGTTCCTTATCTTTTCCCCTGATTAGAGTCCCTATTTCTTCCCTTGTTTTCCGTTCCTGTCCTGTCGGATCCTTGTCTATTGTTCACCGTGCTGTGTCTGTGTATCGCCCTGTCGTGTCGTGTTTCCCTCAGATGCTGCGTGGAGAGCAGGTGTCTGAGTCTGCTAGGTTCAAGTGCCTTCCCGAGGCAACCTGCAGTTCTTGATCGAGTCTCCAGTCTGTTCTCGTCATTACGAGTGGAATTATGTCTTATGTTTGTAGAATTACTTTACTGGATTAAAGACTCTGTTTTCGCCAAGTCGCTTTTGGGTCCTCATTCACCTGCATGACAGTAAGCAGGGTGCAAGTGGGAAACATATTATAATAGGAGCTATCGACAGACAAGTTGTTCTACTGTGTTGCTTACAGGACACCCTGTCTCCACTCATGGACGGGAGAAACTGCTAGGCTTGCAGAAAATGATGAAACATGTTGCAGATTAAACAATGTATCTGTGTAGTGGGAAAACACCGACTGTCTGAGCAAGGCGTAGCTTAAGATTTCAACTTGTTTGTGTGTGTTATGAAGACTGGGTTTGTATAATGAACTTCAGAGTACTCTTGTGAACAAACATTTAGACTATTGTAAGCTAGGACTCTTGTCTGTTTCATTCAACCAGAATCTTACAAACTCTGGGTTGCAGACTGAGTAGATAAATTGAGGTTTATGAACATTGAAAACTAAATTATCATAACACTGAGCCAAGTCACATCCGACAGTAAATCCTTCTTTTGTACTGTAACAGTGGATAAATAATCCACTGGGTCAGGGGTGGGCAATTCCAGTCCTCGGGGGCCTGATTTGGAGTTACAGTTTTTCCCCAGCCCCAGCTAACACACCTGACTCCAATAATCAACTAATTATGATCTTCGGCTTAAAATGCTATCAGTTTAATCAGCTGTTTGCTAGGGATGGGGAAGAAGTGTGACATCCCTACTACCCCCTTGGACTGGGGTTACCCATCCCTGCCATTGGTCTATAAAACAGAAAAACCCACGCTAGCGAATAAAATGATATTTTTCTGTCAGCCTGTAAGACAGCAAACCCCTTACACAATACATCAGAATGAATCAACAGTATTGAGTATGTGCATATGTTTGACACAACTCATGTTGAGATATCTGGTGGCCAATTACAGCTTATTATTTCTAGCTGGGGAGAAAGTGTATACTGGACTGTACAAGAGATGAATAGCCTGCTGATTCCTAGTGGAGGGAGTCAATGCATTGAGTACATATTGGTGTCAGAGGGCACTGCGTGAATTTATTAAATAGGTGTGTGTGTGTGTGTGTGTGTGTGTGTGTGTGTGTGTGTGTGTGTGTGTGTGTGTGTGTGTGTGTGTGTGTGTGTGTGTGTGTGTGTGTGTGTGTGTGTGTGTGTGTGTGTGTGTGTGTGTGTGTGTGTGTGTGTGTGTGTGTGTGTCAGCGGGGGCTGCTGAGGGGAGGACGGCATCAAACACATCAAACACGTGGTTGATACCATTCCATTGACTCCATTACCGGAATTATAATGAGTCCTTCCTCCCCTCAGCAGCCCCCACTGGTGTGAATGTATGGGTATTCACGTCTTGCCTACTACTTCCTAAAACTACATGCTGTCTACTAATCGTAGTACATACTAATTAGAATGTATTCAGACACGGTAATTGTAGGTGTAGAATGTGGTGTAGAATATGAACATTTTTCCATCAGCAGTAATGTTCCAACAGCACAACCTGTGGATAGTCTCTAAGCTAAAGGCTGACTCCTCACCTACTCCCATCCATCTCTGTCATTGGGAGGCTGTTTTTGGATCCCTCTGTCACATTATTAATAACGGATATATTCCCATTTGTGCTGCCCTGGGGAAATGAATGATTGGAAATGGGAATAATTCCATTGCCTGTCCCGTCGCCCCTTCTTCCTGGGCTGGGGAAGATGAATGAGGCGGGTGATTAGGAGGAGCAGTGACATGGATGTAGCCATCGAAGCCTGTTAGCAAGCAGTATGAGGGTGAGGGCTGTGCTGTGCATACTGCAGGTCTACACAAACTACAACAGGAGTTACATATTTGTTTAAAACGTTGGGGAGGAAGGGAGGAAGGGAAGGAGGGACATCAGGTTTAACTCTAGTACATTCAGCAGTGAGTGTATCAAGCCTGCATTGTTCAGTGTGCAACAAGCAGAGAGAGAGAGAGAGAGAGAGAGAGAGAGAGAGAGAGAGAGAGAGAGAGAGAGAGAGAGAGAGAGAGAGAGAGAGAGAGAGAGAGAGAGAGAGAGAGAGAGAGAGAGAGAGAGAGAGAGAGAGAGAGAGAGAGAGAGAGAGAGAAAAAGTTTCTCTGTGGTTTAGGATGACTCAGACAGTGACGGCCCACTCACTGCCACTCTCATTTGGCCCAGGATCAACCTGTTCTATAGCAACCCTGCAGAACCCAATGCTAGGGCGCGCTTCGCCCCAGACAGCTCTATAATACAAGCAGTGATGAAACCAGTCAACGAGCAGTGTCATCATGGGGCTTAGTGCAAAGCTATGCTCTGATCTGAATAAAGGTCTGCATCGTCGGCATCAAATTACTGTTCCCATGGTAACCTCAATAAAATGGCACTTCTTGGATGATGGTCTTCTCTGAGATTTTAGAAATAAGGATTTGGGGTGTTGATGACAGTTCAGTCACGTACGCAATAGCACTGTGTGTAGGTGTAATCATTTTCCTCAGACATTAGTCATTCCATTCATGGACAACACAGCCTTCCCTGCACGCCTTCTAGCCTTTAAGCACAACTACACTCAGCAAAAAAAGAAACGAACAAACGAGCAAACTTAACGTGTAAGTATTTGTATGAACATAACAAGATTCAACAACTGAGACATAAACTGAACAAGTTCCACCGACATGTGACTGAATGAAATTGAATAATGTGTTCCTGAACAAAGGGGGGTCAAAATCAAAAGTAACAGTCGGTATCTGGTGTGGCCACCAGCTGCATTAAGTACTGCAGTGCATCCCCTCCTCATGGACTCCACCAGATTTTCCAGTTCTTGCTGTGAGATGTTCCCGGACATTTCTGGGGGGAATGGCCCTGGCCCTCACCCTCTGATCCAACAGGTCCCAGACGTGCTCAATGGGATTGAGATCCAGGATCTTCGCTGGCCATGGCAGAACGCGGACATTCCTGTCTTGCAGGAAATCATACACAGAACAAGCAGCATTGCTGGTGGCATTGTCATGCTGGAGGGTCATGTCAGGATGAGCCTGCAGGAAGGAGTACCACATGAGGGAGGAGGATGTCTCCCCTGTAATGCACTGCTTTGAGATTGCCTGCAATGACAACAAGCTCAGTCCGATGATGCTGTGACACACCGCCCCAGACCATGACAGACCCTCAAGCTCCAAATCGATCCCGCTCCAGAGTACAGGCCTCGGTGTAACGCTCATTCCTTCGACGGTAACGAAAAACGAATCCAACCATCACCCCTGGTGAGACAAAACCGCTACTCGTCAGTGAACAGCACTTTTTGCCAGTCCTGTCTGGTCCAGCGACGGTGTGTTTGTGCCCATACGTGACGTTGTTGACGGTGATGTCTGGTGAGGACTTGCCTTACAACAGGCCTACAAGCCCTCAGTCCAGCCTCTCTCAGCCTATTGTGGACAGTCTGAGCACTGATGGAGGGATTGTGCGTTCCTGATGTAACTCAGGAAGTTGTTATTACCATCCTGTACCTGTCCCGCAGGTGATATGTTCAGATGTACCAATCCTGTGCAGGTGTTGTTACACATGGTCTGCCACGGTGAAGATGATCAGCTGTCCGTCCTGTCTCCCTGTCGCGCTGTCTTAGGCGTCTCACAGTACGGACATTGCAATTTATTGCCCTGGCCACATCTGCAGTCCTCATGCCTCCTTACATGTTCACGCAGATGAGCAGGGACCCTATGCCGAGGAACTTAAAACTTACTACCCTCT
Organism: Oncorhynchus gorbuscha; assembly: GCF_021184085.1. NCBI lineage: Eukaryota > Metazoa > Chordata > Actinopteri > Salmoniformes > Salmonidae > Oncorhynchus > Oncorhynchus gorbuscha. The sequence continues at coordinate 33,450,002 of NC_060195.1, read as the reverse complement.
CCACTACTGTCCCATCAATGTGGATAGGGGGGTGTTCCCTCTGCTGTTTCCTGAAGTCCACAATCATCTCCTTAGTTTTGTTGACATTGAGTGTGAGGTTATTTTCCTGACACCACACTCCGAGGGCCCTCACCTCCTCCCTGTAGGCCGTCTCGTCGTTGTTGGTAATCAAGCCTACCACTGTTGTGTCGTCCGCAAACTTGATGATTGAGTTGGAGGCGTGCGTGGCCATGCAGTCGTGGGTGAACAGGGAGTACAGGAGAGGGCTCAGAACGCACCCTTGTGGGGCCCCAGTGTTGAGGATCAGCGGGGTGGAAATGTTGTTGCCTGCCCTCACCACCTGGGGGCGGCCCGTCAGGAAGTCCAGTACCCAGTTGCACAGGGCGGGGTCGAGACCCAGGGTCTCGAGCTTGATGACGAGCTTGGAGGGCACTATGGTGTTAAATGCCGAGCTGTAGTCGATGAACAGCATTCTCACATAGGTATTCCTCTTGTCCAGATGGGTTAGGGCAGTGTGCAGTGTGGTTGAGATTGCATCGTCTGTGGACCTATTTGGGCGGTAAGCAAATTGGAGTGGGTCTTGGGTGTCAGGTAGGGTGGAGGTGATATGGTCCTTGACTAGTCTCTCAAAGCACTTCATGATGACGGAAGTGAGTGCTACGGGGCAGTAGTCGTTTAGCTCAGTTACCTTAGCTTTCTTGGGAACAGGAACAATGGTGGCCCTCTTGAAGCATGCGGGAACAACAGACTGGGATAGGGATTGATTGAATATGTCCGTAAACACACCAGCCAGCTGGTCTGCGCATGCTCTGAGGGCGTGGCTGGGGATGCCGTCTGGGCCTGCAGCCTTGCGAGGGTTGACACGTTTAAATGTTTTCCTCACGTCGGCTGCAGTGAAGGAAAGTCCGCATGTTTTAGTTGCGGGCCGTGTCAGTGGCACTGTATTGTCCTCAAAGCGGGCAAAAAAGTTATTTAGTCTGCCAATGAAGATCTGGCCGCCACAATTGATTCAGATGTATCTCTTCCCCTCCCACCCTCATCTACAGGGAGCCTCCCAACTTCAGGGACCCTCAGGGACCCTCCCACCCTCATCTACAGGGAGCCTCCCACCTTCAGGGACCCTCAGGGACCCTCCCACCCTCATCTACAGGGAGCCTCCCACCTTCAGGGACCCTCAGGGACCCTCCCACCCTCATCTACAGGGAGCCTCCCACCTTCAGGGACCCTCAGGGACCCTCCCACCCTCATCTACAGGGAGCCTCCCCTGTCAATCCATCCTCAGTGGTGTCAACAACAAGGGGAAAGGCACTGAGTCGTGACTGAAGCGATGTAGTCCATTTCTCAACAACACACTCCTTTTCAATTAACTTCTGTCACGCTCAGCTGCGACTCGACTCCACAATAAGTGCATAGACAAACATTCAAAGGCATCCCCCCCCATGTGATGTCTAAATAAGGCTGTGTTTAATAGGGAACATTTGGATGGGGGATTTTGGGGGGGGGGGGGTGTTGACTGGCTTTGAGCCGGGTTGTGTGTGTTCAGCTCTTATGCGAGCTACCCACTAATTGAAGTTGTTGTCTGCTCGCTTTATCGACTAAACCGTGTGTTCTCTTCAACTTAGTTGGAGACAGGATTTACAGGGAAGTAGGTGCAACAACAGAGTTTCACTTTGAGATGTCTTTTGTAAGTTAGGATTCACTTCAGAACAGCAATGAAGTAAGAAACACTGTGTTTGAAAAGTTGGTGATCTGCAAGAGCTGCCTTCACTTTCCACGCACACACACATAGCACACACAGTAGACACACAGCACACACACAGCACACACACAGTACACACACAGTACACATACAGCACACACACACAGCACACACACAGCACACACACAGTACACACACAGTACACACACAGCACACACACACAGCACACACACAGTACACACACAGTACACACACAGCACACACACATAGCACACACACATAGCACACACACACACAGCACACACACAGTACACACACAGCACACACACATAGCACACACACAGCACACACACAGTACACACACAGTACACACACAGCACACACACACAGCACACACACAGTACACACACAGTACACACACAGCACACACTTAGCACACACACATAGCACACACACACACAGCACACACACAGTACACACACAGCACACACACATAGCACACACACAGCACACACACAGTACACACACAGTACACACACAGTACACACACAGCACACACACATAGCACACACACAGCACACACACAGTACACACACAGCACACACACATAGCACACACACAGTACACACACAGTACACACACAGCACACACACATAGCACACACACATAGCACACACACACAGCACACACACAGTACACACATAGCACACACACAGCACACACACAGCACACACACAGTACACACATAGCACACACACAGCACACACACAGCACACACACAGCACACACACACAGCACACACACAGCACACACACAGCACACACACACAGCACACACACATAGAACACACACAGCACACACACACGTTTGTTTTGCTATCCTTGTGGGGACCAAACAATTGATTCCCATTCCATTTTCCTTGTGGGGATCGGCAAAATGTGCCCACAATTTTCTTGGTTTTACTACTCTTGTGAAGGACTTCTGGTTTCCGCAAGGATAGTAACCTCCCATACAGACAATGTATCAGGAAACACATTGAACTTCAAGAAACATTAGAGGGAGTATGCCCCTGTCCACATTGATGGGACCATAGTGGAGCAGGTGGAAAGCTTCAAGTTCCTCGACGTACACATCTCTGACGATCTGAAATAATCCACCCACACAGACAGCATGGTGAAGAAGTCACAACAGCGCCTCTTCAACCTCAGGAGGCTGAAGAAATTTGGCTTGGAACCTAAAACCCTCACAAACTTTTACAGATGCCCAATTAAGAGCATCCTGTTGGGCTGTATCGCCGCCTGGTACGACAACTGCACCACCCGCAACTGCTGGGCTCTCCAAAGGGTGGTGTGGTCTGCACAACGCATCACCAGGGGCAAACTACCTGCCCTCCAGGACACCTAGCACCTGATGTCACACGATAGCTAAAAACATCACCAAGGACAACAACCACCTGAGCCATTGCCTGTTCACCCCGCTATCATCCAGAGGTCAGTCCAGGTGCATCAAAGCTAGGACCAAGAGAGTGAAAAACAGCTTCTATCGCAAGGCCTTCAGACTGTTAAATAGCCATCACTAGGTGGCTTCCACCCAGTTACATAACCCTGCACCTTAGAAGCTGCTGCCAAATATACATAAACTTGAAATTACTGGCCACTTTAATAATGTAACACTAGTCACTAATGTTTACATTTTTACTCATCTCATGTACATACCGTATTCTATTCTACTGTATTTTAGTCAATGCCACTCCAACATTGCTCATCCTAATATTTATATATTCCTTAATTCCATTCTTTAACTTTTAGGATTGTGTAGATTATGTGTATTGTTGAGAATTGTAAGATATTACTGTACTATTACTGTACTGAAACACAAGCATTTCGCTACACCCTCAATAACATCTGCTAAACATGTGTATGTGACAAATAATATTGCATTTGATGTCTGTCTGTCTGTCCCTTGGCCTGAGTGACCAGACGGAGTCGAAGGCAACACCACCTCCATCCCCCCAGCCTAGAGTGTGTGACTCAATGTCATTTGAGTGCCACTTTGGAGTGCTTGTACTTAATCACACAAGTCACATACTCTGCATAACGTAATGCTTGAACAATTCCCCCTCTCTGTTCTGTAGCCTGTGCCTAGCACTCAGTGTTCAGGTATGCTGCTGCCAGTCTTCACCAGAAACACATATTAACTATTCATCCCACTTCCATTTCGGCCGCAGCACTACTTCCCATTTCTCCATTTCTTTTTAAGGTCGGAAGTAATTAATGTCAACTTATAACCCAGTTGCGTTTGTTTGTGTGTGTCCCCGTGGGTGCAGCCCAGGTCAGAGCGGACAGGCTGGAGACATGAGGCAGACAGAGAGAGGCAGACAGAGAGAGAGAGAGAGAGAGAGAGAGAGAGAGAGAGAGAGAGAGAGAGAGAGAGAGAGAGAGAGAGAGAGAGAGAGAGAGGCAGACAGAGAGAGGCAGACAGAGAGAGGCAGACAGAGAGAGGCAGACAGAGAGAGAGAGAGAGAGAGAGAGAGAGAGAGAGAGAGAGAGAGAGAGAGAGAGAGAGAGAGAGAGAGAGAGGCAGACAGACAGAGAGAGCCAGACAGAGAGAGGCAGACAGAGAGAGAGAGAGAGAGAGAGAGAGAGCAGACAGAGAGAGGCAGACAGAGAGAGGCAGACAGAGAGAGAGAGAGAGAGAGAGAGAGAGAGAGAGAGAGAGAGAGAGAGAGAGAGAGAGAGAGAGAGAGAGAGCCAGACAGAGAGAGAGACAGAGAGAGAGAGAGAGAGAGAGAGGCAGACAGAGAGAGGCAGACAGAGAGAGAGAGAGAGAGAGCAGAGAGAGAGAGCAGACAGAGAGAGAGAGAGAGAGAGAGAGAGAGAGAGAGAGAGAGAGAGAGAGAGAGAGAGAGAGAGAGAGAGAGAGAGAGAGAGAGAGAGGGAGAGAGAGAGAGAGAGGAGAGAGAGAGAGAGAGAGAGAGAGAGAGAGAGAGAGAGAGAGAGAGAGAGAGAGAGAGAGAGAGAGAGAGAGAGAGAGAGAGAGAGAGAGAGAGAGAGAGAGAGAGAGGGAGAGGGATAGGGAGAGAGAGAGAGAGAGAGAGAGTGTCTCCCTGTCCCCAGGACTTACTACAACTCAACTGGCTGACACCACACCTGGCCCCTGGATTCTGCCCTCGTTGCAGGTTTTGTACACACTACTGTCAGGGCTGGAAATACCTACTTTCTGTCTGTGCTGGTGGCACGAGTGTCAGATTGTGTCTGGGCTGGATGGAGGGCACTGGGTAGAGAGTCAGACTGTCTGGGCTGGATGGAGGGCACTGGATAGAGAGTCAGACTGTCTGGGCTGGATGGAGGGCACTGAGTAGAGAGTCAGACTGTCTGGGCTGGATGGAGGGCACTGGATAGAGAGTCAGACTGTCTGGGCTGGATGGAGGGCACTGGATAGAGAGTCAGACTGTCTGGGCTGGATGGAGGGCACTGGGTAGAGAGTCAGACTGTCTGGGCTGGATGGAGGGCACTGGATAGAGAGTCAGACTGTCTGTGCTGGATGGAGGGCACTGAGTAGAGAGTCAGACTG
>NC_060195.1:33412230-33439730 GCF_021184085.1 Oncorhynchus gorbuscha | reverse complement strand
AACAGAAGAATAGGATATGATGGAGAGAGACACACCAGACAAGACACAGAGACAGCAACAGAAGAATAGGATATGATGGAGAGAGACACACCAGACAAGACACAAATACATCAACAGAAGAATAGGATATGATGGAGAGAGACACACCAGACAAGACACAAATACATCAACAGAAGAATAGGATATGATGGAGAGAGACACACCAGACAAGACACAGAGACATCAACAGAAGAATAGGATATGATGGAGAGAGACACACCAGACAAGACACAAAGACATCAACAGAAGAATAGGATATGATGGAGAGAGACACACCAGACAAGACACAAAGACATCAACAGAATATTAGTATATGATGGAGAGAGACACACCAGACAAGACACAGAGACAGCAACAGAAGAATAGGATATGACGGAGAGAGACACACCAGACAAGACACAAAGACATCAACAGAATATTAGTATATGATGGAGAGAGACACACCAGACAAGACACAGAGACAGCAACAGAAGAATAGGATATGATGGAGAGAGACACACCAGACAAGACACAGAGACAGCAACAGAAGAATAGGATATGATGGAGAGAGACACACCAGACAAGACACAGAGACAGCAACAGAAGAATAGGATATGATGGAGAGAGACACACCAGACAAGACACAAATACATCAACAGAAGAATAGGATATGATGGAGAGAGACACACCAGACAAGACACAGAGACATCAACAGAAGAATAGGATATGATGGAGAGAGACACACCAGACAAGACACAGAGACATCAACAGAAGAATAGGATATGATGGAGAGAGACACACCAGACAAGACACAGAGACATCAACAGAAGAATAGGATATGATGGAGAGAGACACACCAGACAAGACACAGAGACAGCAACAGAAGAATAGGATATGATGGAGAGAGACACACCAGACAAGACACAAATACATCAACAGAAGAATAGGATATGATGGAGAGAGACACACCAGACAAGACACAAATACATCAACAGAAGAATAGGATATGATGGAGAGAGACACACCAGACAAGACACAAAGACATCAACAGAATATTAGTATATGATGGAGAGAGACACACCAGACAAGACACAGAGACAGCAACAGAAGAATAGGATATGATGGAGAGAGACACACCAGACAAGACACAGAGACAGCAACAGAAGAATAGGATATGATGGAGGGAGACACACCAGACAAGACACAAATACATCAACAGAAGAATAGGATATGATGGAGAGAGACACACCAGACAAGACACAGAGACAGCAACAGAAGAATAGGATATGATGGAGAGAGACACACCAGACAAGACACAGAGACAGCAACAGAAGAATAGGATATGATGGAGAGAGACACACCAGACAAGACACAAATACATCAACAGAAGAATAGGATATGATGGAGAGAGACACACCAGACAAGACACAAATACATCAACAGAAGAATAGGATATGATGGAGAGAGACACACCAGACAAGACACAAAGACATCAACAGAATATTAGTATATGATGGAGAGAGACACACCAGACAAGACACAGAGACAGCAACAGAAGAATAGGATATGATGGAGAGAGACACACCAGACAAGACACAAATACATCAACAGAAGAATAGGATATGATGGAGAGAGACACACCAGACAAGACACAGAGACAGCAACAGAAGAATAGGATATGATGGAGAGAGACACACCAGACAAGACACAAATACATCAACAGAAGAATAGGATATGATGGAGAGAGACACACCAGACAAGACACAGAGACAGCAACAGAAGAATAGGATATGATGGAGAGAGACACACCAGACAAGACACAAATACATCAACAGAAGAATAGGATATGATGAAGAGAGACACACCAGACAAGACACAGAGACAGCAACAGAAGAATAGGATATGACGGAGAGAGACACACCAGACAAGACACAAAGACATCAACAGAAGAATAGGATATGATGGAGAGAGACACACCAGACAAGACACAAATACATCAACAGAAGAATAGGATATGATGGAGAGAGACACACCAGACAAGACACAGAGACAGCAACAGAAGAATAGGATATGATGGAGAGAGACACACCAGACAAGATACAAATACATCAACAGAAGAATAGGATATGATGGAGAGAGACACACCAGACAAGACACAAAGACATCAACAGAATATTAGTATATGATGGAGAGAGACACACCAGACAAGACACAGAGACAGCAACAGAAGAATAGGATATGATGGAGAGAGACACACCAGACAAGACACAAATACATCAACAGAAGAATAGGATATGATGGAGAGAGACACACCAGACAAGACACAAAGACATCAACAGAAGAATAGGATATGATGGAGAGAGACACACCAGACAAGACACAAATACATCAACAGAAGAATAGGATATGATGGAGAGAGACACACCAGACAAGACACAGAGACAGCAACAGAAGAATAGGATATGATGGAGAGAGACACACCAGACAAGACACAAAGACATCAACAGAAGAATAGGATATGATGGAGAGAGACACACCAGACAAGACACAGAGACAGCAACAGAAGAATAGGATATGACGGAGAGAGACACACCAGACAAGACACAAAGACATCAACAGAATATTAGTATATGATGGAGAGAGACACACCAGACAAGACACAGAGACAGCAACAGAAGAATATGATATGATGGAGAGAGACACACCAGACAAGACACAGAGACAGCAACAGAAGAATAGGATATGATGGAGAGAGACACACCAGACAAGACACAAATACATCAACAGAAGAATAGGATATGATGGAGAGAGACACACCAGACAAGACACAAAGACATCAACAGAAGAATAGGATATGATGGAGAGAGACACACCAGACAAGACACAAATACATCAACAGAAGAATAGGATATGACGGAGAGAGACACACCAGACAAGACACAGAGACAGCAACCGAAGAATAGGATATGATGGAGAGAGACACACCAGACAAGACACAAAGACATCAACAGAATATTAGTATATGATGGAGAGAGACACACCAGACAAGACACAGAGACAGCAACAGAAGAATAGGATATGACGGAGAGAGACACACCAGACAAGACACAAAGACATCAACCGAAGAATAGGATATGATGGAGATGGACACACCAGACAAGACACAGAGACAGCAACAGAAGAATAGGATATGATGGAGAGAGACACACCAGACAAGAGAACAGAGGTGGATTGAACACATAGTAGACTGTATCTCTTCTAGCTGGACATTTAAGGTACACTCGGATGTGACGATGTAAAACGTCATTTAAGGGCTGAGGGTTTAGGGCCGAGGGGCTGTCTACTTTGAGTTTGAAACACAGTCACTCTTCTCTCTCGGCTGCTTCCTCCCAGTGATTTACCGGCAACAATCATGTGGCCTGTGGCCTTAGCCCGGCCTTTGGCATCACTTAACCCTTTCCCCACTTCTCCCAGGAGGTCCCAACATTATAATGAGCCACAGACCAACCATAAACATGACTCCTGCTGCACCCGTTAAAGTCTGAAGATTGGCCAGGAATATGTCTTCTTGGGTATGGGCTGAGAAGAGAGTAAAGACATGATAGCTGAGTCTAAGTAGCTCCTATCCACACTTGTTCAGAGTGAGTAAATATTTGACATTCTCACACACAGGAAATCGAAGTTGCGTTATAACAGTGGGGGAAGCTCATATTTCCTTCAGTGAGATGACAGTTGGCTCAGCTCAATGGGAAGGTTATTGCCATCAATCAATAAGAGAGTAAACAAAAAAAATCCACCTAAAGAAATGAAAAAAACTAAAATCTTAAAATCAATATCGGGCCCTTTTTTGGAGGTCTACAGGAGGCAGAGATAGTTGGTGTGCAGTAAGAAAAGCATAATGTAGATCTTACCGGAGGTAGAGTATGGATTCACACTATTCCTTCGCATCACTAAAATACAGTATAAGCCTCCTTCTAAATGATTCTGAAACACATCAAAATATATGAAGTCTGTATTTCCATCTGCTCTAAAAGCAGCCATATCCCTCCCAATTCCACCGCTGAATTTCAGGAAATGGAGCTGTATTGTAGTTAATGAGGATTTTTTTCTCTTTAATATTGAGACTGAGTAATGTAATGTCAACTCGTCGTGTTTTCTGGTCTATAGGAGCTGACAGTGCTGGTTCTCAGACAGGCTGTAGATATGGATCTCTTGTATAAGCCTGAAAGTCTCTGTTGGTCCTCCAGACGAGACTGAACCTATTAAGTGTGTTGCTTTGTTCTACCAGCACTCCAGAACTAGACTGGTACAGTGTATAGCAGTGATATGCCTCTGTTCTGTTCAGGGGCCAGAACCGAAAACCAGAAAATAACTAAATGTTTCAAAGAACCAAAACGGAACCTTGAATGAAAGTGATCCATACTGTTCCGGAACAGAATTGTTATTTTAAAAGCATGGGAACCGGTTAATAACATTCCAGGCATTCATTTTATAGTCCCACTCAACAAAGTGTCTATGCAAAGCCCTCATTCCAGTGTCTGTGTCACGCCCTGACCTTAGAGATCCTTTTTATGTCTCTATTTTAGTTTGGTCAAGGCGTGAGTTGGGGTGGGCATTCTATGTTTTGTGTTTCTATGATTTTCTATTTCTATGTTTTGGCCGGGTATGGTTCTCAATCAGGGACAGCTGTCTATCGTTGTCTCTGATTGGGAAGCATACTTAGGTACCATTTTTCCCACCTGTGTTTGTTGGAAGTTAACTTTGTTTGATGGCACATAGCCTTAAGCGTCAAGGTGTTGTTTATTGTTTTGTCGGCGTCATTTCTTAAATAAAATCAAATGTATGCTCACCACACTGCACCTTGGTCCTCATCCTTCAACAGCCATGACAGAACTTCCCACCACCAAAGGACCAAGCAGCGTGGTAAGAAGGAGGACTGGACATTTTAAATGGCAAGGGATCCTGGACTTGGGAGGAGATCCTGGCCGGGAAGGATCGCCTGCCCTGGGAGCAGGTAGAAGCAGAGAGGAAGGTGAAGGCAGCAGCTAAAGCAGAGCGGCAGCTTTATGAGGGAACGCGGCTGGCAAGGAAGCCCGAGAGGCAGCCGGGGAGTGTGGCAGAGTCAGGTTGGAGACCTGAGCCAACTCCACGTGCTTACCGTGGCGGGCGTCATACTGGTCAGGCGCCATAATACATCCCAGCTCCCTGTATCTGCCAGGCTAGGGTGAGCATCCAGCCAGGACGGATTGTGCCAGCCCTGCTCTCCAGACCTCCAGTATGTCTCCACGACCCAGGATATCCTACGCCGGCTCTGCACACTGTGTCTCCAGTGCATCTGCACAGCCCAGTGCATCCTGTGCCTGAGCCCCACACATGCCGGGCCAAAGTCACCATCCAGCCAGGACGGGTTGTGCAGGCTCTTAGCTCGAGACCTCCAGTGCGCCTCCACAGCCCAGTTTATCCGGTGCCTCGGCCAAGGACTAATCATCCTGTATGTCTCCCCAGCCTGGTGAGTCCTGTGCCTGTTCCCGGAACCAGGCCTCCTGTGTGTCTCTCCACTCCAGTGATAATCCATGGCAAGAAGCCTCCAGTGATGATCCATGGCACGAAGCCTCCAGTGATGATCCATGACAAGAAGCCTCCAGTGTTGATCCATGGCAAGAAGCCTCCAGTGATGATCCATGGCAAGAAGCATCCAGTGATGATCCATGGCACGAAGCCTCCAGTGATGATCCATGGCAAGAAGCCTCCAGTGATGATCCAAGGCACAAAGCCTCCAGTGATGATCCACGGCACGAAGCCTCCAGACAGTAGTCATGGCAGGAAGCCTCCAGTGAGGAGTCATGGCACGAAGCCTCCAACGACGGCCTCCAATCTGGAGCCTCCAGCGACGGTCTCCAGTCCAGTCTCTTGAAAACAAGGTTGATGAAATCCGAGCAAGGGTAGCATTCCAGAGGGACATCAGAGACTGTAACGTTCTTTGCTTCACGGAAACATGGCTCACTGGAGAGACGATATCGGAGGCGGCGCAGCCAGCGGGTTTCTCCACGCATCGCGCCGACAGAAACAAACATCTTTCTGGTAAGAAGAGGGGCGGGGGCGTATGCCTTATGGCTAACGAGACGTGGTGTGATCAAAGAAACATACAGAAACCCAAATCCTTCTGTTCACCTGATTTAGAATTCCTCACAATCAAATGTCGACCGCATTATCTACCAAGAGAATTCTCTTCGATTATAATCACAGCCGTATATATTCCCCCCCAAGCAGACACATCGATGGCTCTGAACGAACTTTATTTGACTCTTTGCAAACTGGATTCCATACATCCTGAGGCTGCATTCATTGTAGCTGGGGATTTTAACAAGGCTAATCTGAAAACAATACTCCCTAAATTGTATCAGCATATCGATTGTGCAACCAGGGCCGGAAAAACCTTGGATCATTGTTACTCTAACTTCCGCGACGCATATAAGGCCCTGCCCCGCCCTCCTTTCGGAAAAGCTGACCACGACTCCATTTTGTGATCCCTGCCTACAGACAGAAACTAAAACGGGAGGCTCCCACGCTGAGGTCTGTCCAACGCTGGTCCGACCAAGCTGATTCCACACTCCAAGTCTGCTTCCATCACGTGGACAGGGATATGTTTCGTATTGCATCAGATAACAACATTGATGAATACGCTGATTTGGTGTGCGAGTTCATTAGAACGTGCGTTGAAGATGTCGTTCCCATAGCAACAATTAAAACATTCCCTAACCAGAAACCGTGGATTGATGGCAGCATCCGCGTGAAACTGAAAGCGCGAACCACTGCTTTTAATCAGGGCAAGGTGACTGGTAACATGACCGAATACAAACAGTGCAGCTATTCCCTCCGCAAGGCTATCAAACAAGCTAAGCGTCAGTATAGACACAAAGTAGAATCTCAATTCAACGGCTCAGACACAAGAGATATGTGGCAGGGTCTACAGTCAATCACGGACTACAAGAAGAAAACTAGCCCAGTCACGGACAAGGATGTCTTGCTCCCAGGCAGACTAAATCACTTTTTTGCCCGCTTTGAGGACAATACAATGCCACTGACACGGCCTGCAACGAAAACATGTGGACTCTCCTTCACTGCAGCCGAGGTGAGTAAAACATTTAAACGTGTTAACCCTCGCAAGGCTGCAGGCCCAGACGGCATCCCCAGTCGCGCTCTCAGAGCATGCACATACCAGCTGGCCGGTGTGTTTACGGACATATTCAATCAATCCCTATACCAGTCTCCTGTTCCCACATGCTTCAAGGGGGCCACCATTGTTCCTGTTCCCAAGAAAGCTAAGGTAACTGAGCTTAACGACTACTGCCCCGTAGCACTCACTTCCGTCATCATGAAGTGCTTTGAGAGACTAGTCAAGGACCATATCACCTCCACCCTACCTGACACCCTAGACCCACTCCAATTTGCTTACCGCCCAAATAGGTCCACAGACGATGTAATCTTAACCACACTGCACACTGCCTTAACCCATCTGGACAAGAGGAATACCTATGTGAGAATGCTGTTCATCGACTACAGCTCGGCATTCAACACCATAGTACCCTCCAAGCTCGTCATCAAGCTCGAGACCCTGGGTCTCGACCCCACCCTGTGCAACTGGGTACTGGACTTCCTGACGGGCCGCCCCCAGGTGGTGAGGGTAGGCAACAACATTTCCACCCCGCTGATCCTCAACACTGGGGCCCCACAAGGGTGCGTTCTGAGCCCTCTCCTGTACTCCCTGTTCACCCACGACTGCGTGGCCATGCACGCCTCCAACTCAATCATAAAGTTTGCGGACGACACAACAGTGGTAGGCTTGATTACCAACAACGACGAGACGGCCTACAGGGAGGAGGTGAGGGCCCTCGGAGTGTGGTGTCAGGAAAATAACCTCACACTCAACTTTAACAAAACTAAGGAGATAATTGTGGACTTCAGGAAACAGCAGAGGGAACACCCCCCTATCCACATCGATGGAACAGTAGTAGAGAGGGTAGTAAGTTTTAAGTTCCTCGGCATACACATCACAGACAAACTGAATTGGTCCACTCACACAGACAGCATCGTGAAGAAGGCGCAGCAGCGCCTCTTCAACCTCAGGAGGCTGAAGACATTTGGCTTGTCACCAAAAGCACTCACAAACTTCTACAGATGCACAATCGAGAGCATCCTGTCGGGCTGTATCACCGCCTGGTACGGCAACTGCTCCGCCCACAACTGTAAGGCTCTCCAGAGGGTAGTGAGGTCTGCACAACGCATCACCGGGGGCAAACTACCTGCCCTCCAGGACACCTACACCACCCGATGTTACAGGAAGGCCATAAAGATCATCAAGGACAACAACCACCCGAGCCACTGCCTGTTCACCCCGCTATCATCCAGAAGGTGAGGTCAGTACAGGTGCATCAAAGCTGGGACCGAGAGACTGAAAAACAGCTTCTATCTCAAGGCCATTAGACTGTTAAACAGCCAACACTAACATTGAGTGGCTGCTGCCAACACACTGACACTGACTCAAGTCCAACCACTTTAATAATGGGAATTGATGGGCAATGATGTAAAATATATCACTAGCCACTTTAAACAATGCTACCTAATATAATGTTTACATACCCTACATTATTCATCTCATATGCATATGTATATACTGTACTCTATCATCTACTGCATCCTTATGTAATACATGTATCACTAGCCACTTTAAACTATGCCACTTTGTTTACATACTCATCTCATATGTATATACTGTACTCTATATCATCTACTGCATCCTTACATTTCAAGCCACTTTAACTATGCCACTTTGTTTACATACTCATCTCATATGTATATACTGTACTCTATATCATCTACTGCATCCTTATGTAATACATGTATCACTAGCCACTTTAACTATGCCACTTTGTTTACATACTCATCTCATATGTATATACTGTACTCTATATCATCTACTGCATCTTTATGTAATACATGTATCACTAGCCACTTGAACTATGCCACTTTGTTTACATACTCAACTCATATGTATATACTGTACTCGATACCATCTACTGTAGAGCTTATGCTTCTCTGTACCATCACTCATTCATATATCTTTATGTACATATTCTTTATCCCCTTACACTGTGTATAAGACAGTAGTTTTGGAATTGTGTATGTGACAAATACAATTTGATTTGATTTGACCTTTGAATTCACTTTTTCAATGCTAGTTAAGGATACTATACGTCTAGTTATCACATTTGAAGTTGGACATATTCACTACAAAAAGTTAAGACTTGTTTTTAGCTAACATGCACAACAAGCTTGTTAGCTAGAAACTACATTCAAAGTTCCTCCACAGAAGCCACTCCTCCTAGGTATAATTCTGTGGACCTAATTCATATAATGCATGTCATAACAAACTTCAAACCTCCTCCTCCTGTCAGTCGCATCTTGCTCCATAAACTACACTCGTCTGTCCATCACGCATATAAACAACTAGCTTGCCTGCTCTATCCACACGGAGTCATTTAATGAGCTAAACGTAAAACAAATGTTTTCACAGGTTAAAAAAGGAACAGGAAGGAATGATATAAGATGTTACTTTTTTTGGTTCGAATTGGGTTCAGAACGTTATTTTGCTGGTAGGAACAGTGAAAAAAATAAAAAGTAGTTCTGTTCAGAACGAACAAATTGGAAAATAATTTTGGTTCCAGCCCCTGGTTCTGTTACATCATACATACAACACTGCACTCCAAAAACAAGAATGACAGCTCGGAGAGAAATCAATAAAAAAAATGCTGGAAAAAGAGCGACTTTGACAGGAAACAAGAAAGGCAATAAGGTAGAATGGAAAATGGTGGATGAAAGCACGTTTTATGAGGGCACAAGGCGAGACCCAGACGCAGACACAGGAGGCAGATGGTTAGAGTCCAAGACATTTACTAACAATCCAAAAGGAGGTGACAAGACGAACTGTCACAGACAGACAGAAAACACAGGTATAAATACCCAGAGGATAAGTGGGGAAGATGTGCAACACCTGGAGGGGGTGGAGACAAGCACAAGGACACGGTGAAACAGATCAGGGCGTGACACTGTTATCTCTTATAACGCAATATAAACTATTTTTTAGAAGCTTAGGAGTTCAGACATTTTGGAAGATTTTGTATGTTACTATCTATCTATCTATCTATCTATCTATCTATCTATCTATCTATCTATCTATCTATCTATCTATCTATCTATCTATCTATCTATCTATCTATCTTAAATAACTGCAGTACTATTCCCTGACTGTCCAACAATGGAAGGATAGTGGGGGTGTTATATGCTTAACGCCTCTACATCTCACCCAATAGTCTAAATGAATAGAGACGCAGGAGAAATGAAGACAGTCCTCTAGCAGGTGATGCTGGAGGGCCTTGTCCATTGCAGTTAACCTCCACCTGGCAGACAGACAAGCACAATCCATACTCTTCTAGCTGCTGTTCTTACTGCCAGGACCAAACAACCAATACGCTGTTTACACACTCGCAAACACGAAGGTGAATGCACACACACACTCACAAAAAACACACGCCTGCGCACATATATACACACGCACACACTCTCGCAAACATATGCTTGCAAGCTAGATTGGGATACAAAAAGCACAAAACAAATCAATTCTTTTTTGAGTTTGAAAGGTACTTGTGTCTAAAAAACAACCAACTGAGAATGAAAGCTCTCAAACCCACATATAAAAATATTATAGTATTACATGTAGTATTAACTGTAGTACACTGTAATATTGACTGTAATATTGAAGGTATAAATACTGTTGTAAAATAAAACTGTGGTATATACTACAGTAATTAATTGATTGTTTATGTGGATTGTAGTATACTGTAGTATTTACTGTAGTGTTTTTGCAGACATTACTGTATTATTGTCACGTCCTGACCATAGAAAACCTGTATTTTCTATGGTAGAGTAGGTCAGGGCATGACGAGGGTTTCTTGCTCTAGTTTATAATTTCTGTGTGGTTCTAGGTTTGATTTTCTATGTTGGTGTTTTGTATGATTCCCAATTAGACGCAGCTGATTATCGTTGTCTCTAATTGGGGATCATACTTACAGTGAGGGAAACAAGTATTTGATCTCCTGCTGATTTTGTACGTTTGCCCACTGACAAAGAAAGGATCCGTCTATCATTTTAATGGTAGGTTTATTTGAACAGTGAGAGACAGAATAACAACAAAAACAATCCAGAAAAACGCATGTCAAAAATGTTATAAATGGATTTGCATTTTAATGAGGGAAATAAGTATTTGACCCCCCTGCAAAACATGACTTAGTATTTAGTGGCAAAACCCTTGTTGGCAATCACAGAGGTCAGATGTTTCTTGTAGTTGGCCACCAGGTTTGCACACATCTCAGGAGGGATTTTGTCCCACTGCAGATCTTCTTCAAGTCATTAAGGTTTCGAGGCTGACGTTTGGCAACTCGAACCTTCAGCTCCCTTCACAGATTTTCTATGGGATAAAGGTGTGGAGACTGGCTAGGCCACTCCAGGACCTTAATGCGCTTCTTCTTGAGCCACTCCTGTGTTGCCTTGGCC
Organism: Oncorhynchus gorbuscha; assembly: GCF_021184085.1. NCBI lineage: Eukaryota > Metazoa > Chordata > Actinopteri > Salmoniformes > Salmonidae > Oncorhynchus > Oncorhynchus gorbuscha. The sequence goes on along the minus strand of NC_060195.1, from coordinate 33,428,102 downwards.
ATGTGTTTTGGATCATTGTCATGCTGGAATAACCATCAACAAACCATTTTCAATGCCCTGGCTGAGGGAAGGAGGTTCTCACCCAAGATTTGATGGTACATGGCTCCGTCCATCGTCCCTTTGATGCAGTGAAGTTGTCCTGTACCCTCAGCAGAAAAACATCCCCAAAGCATAATGTTTCCACCTCCGTGTTTGACGGTGGGGATGGTGTTCTTGGGGTCATAGGCAGCATTCCTCCTCCTCCAAACACAGCGAGTTGAGTTTATGCCAAAGAGCTCCATTTTGGTCTCATCTGACCACAACACTTTCACCCAGTTGTCCTCTGAATCATTCAGATGTTCATTGGCAAACTTCAGACGGGCATGTATATGTGCTTTCTTGAGCAGGGGGACCTTGCAGGCGCTGCAGAATTTCAGTCCTTCACGGCGTAGTGCGTTACCAATTGTTTTATTGGTGACTATGGTCCCAGCTGCCTTGAGATCATTGACAAGATCCTCCCGTGTAGTTCTGGGCTGATTCCTCACCGTTCTCATGATCATTGCAACTTCACAAGGTGAGATCTTGCATGGAGCCCCAGGCCAAGGGAGATTGACAGTTCTTTTGTGTTTCTTCCATTTGCGAATAATCGCACCAACTGTTGTCACCTTCTCACCAAGCTGCTTGGCGATGGTCTTGTAGCCCATTCCAGCCTTGTGTAGGTCTACAATCTTGTCCCTGACATCCTTGGAGACCTCTTTGGTCTTGGCCATGATTGAGAGTTTGGAATTTGATTGATTGATTGCTTCTGTGGACAGGTGTCTTTTATACAGGTAACAAACTGAGATTAGGAGCACTCCCTTTAAGAGTGTGCTCCTAATCTCAGCTCGTTACCTGTATAAAAGACACCTGGGAGCCAGAAATCTTTCTGATTGAGAGGGGGTCAAATACTTATTTCCCTCATTAAAATGCAAATCAATTTATAAAATTTTTGACATGCGTTTTTCTGGATTTTTCTGTTATTATTCTGTCTCTCACTGTTCAAATAAACCTACCATTAAAATTATAGACTGATAATTTCTTTGTCAGTGGGAAAACATACAAAATCAGCAGGGGATCAAATACCTTTTTCCCTCACTGTAGGTTTCCCAATTATGCGTGACACAAATTGCGATTTGGGTGAGGGGAATGGGCAGGGTATATGCAAATTAAATACTGTAGTATTTACTTTAGTTAAAAACGTGTTTTTGCAGTGTTTTTAGGGACGTTACTGTAATATCTACTATAGTGTTTTTTTGCAGATAATACTGTAGTATTTACTATAGTATTCTACAGTAAACTACAACATTCTATAGTACTATACATGATCGAGGGATACTAGTGTGTTGCATAGTATTCTACAGTATAGTACAGTTTAAGTTATATAGTATGTACTCTAGTATACTATTGTAAACTGTATTATTATTTCATGTGCGGAGACATCCTCAATGACAAATAGTTTTCTAAATATACGGACTGTAGTTGCGTCGTTGATGGATTCATGCAAATGTCAGCTAGGCTTTGAGCAGTGTGCTTTAGCCTTTAGAAGGCAACGTCTGCAGGGAGGAGGGAAGGGACTCTGCACTGGTTTCATCTTCAAAGACTCTCCCACCTGCTGCCTTTACATTTCATTATGTTTGGGATAAAGCCGCTTGGCTATATAGAGTGCCGGGGGTGATAGCCTATGGGCATACAAGATGTGGTATTCTCAGAGTCTGTACTCTGTACCCTGAAGCAGTGGTTCATTACAAACACCCATCTTGAGTGCACAACTGTGGAGCATTTAGCACATTTGAAACAGTTAACTTAATAGTTGTAAGATATCTAGCAGGAAAACATATAGTAGTGAATTCCATACTGTAACTAGATCATCTGGCACCTGCTGCACAACAGTGAGTGACAAGGCTCCGGTCTCTTGTTGTTGTGTGCTTGTAAAAAACCATCCCATGGCTATCCCGTGGCTATCCCGTGGCTATCCTGTGGCTATCCCGTGGCTATCCTGTGGCTATCCTGTGGCTATCCCGTGGCTATCCTGTGGCTATCCCGTGGCTATCCCGTGGCTATCCCGTGGCTATCCTGTGGCTATCCCGTGGCTATCCCGTGGCTATCCTGCGGCTATCCCGTGGCTATCCTGTAGCTATCCCGTGGCTATCCTGTGGCTATCCCGTGGCTATCCTGTGGCTATCCCGTGGCTATCCTGTGGCTATCCCATGGCTATCCTGTGGCTATCCCGTGGCTATCCCGTGGCTATCCCGTGGCTATCCTGTGGCTATCCCGTGGCTATCCTGTGGCTATCCTGTGGCCATCCTGTGGCTATCCCGTGGCTATCCTGTGGCTATACGGTGGCTATCCTGTGGCCATCCTGTGGCTATCCCGTGGCTATCCCGTGGCTATCCTGTGGCTATCCTGTGGCTATCCTGTGGCTCCAGAGGTCAGTGGTTTCTCGTGGACATGGTCACTCAGTAGTGAGGGGCTGCCAGGCAGATCTATCCCACACTGAGGGGTCAACACAGACTCAGTAGATAAGACACTAGACTCTAGAGCCAGTAGAGGCCCTCTCTACAGACTGCAGCACTGTAGCATAAAATGTCCTTAAATGTGCCTGGCATACACTGCACCAACAGTGTTACTGTCATTGTTTCTCTCCAATCAAATCGGATTTGAATTGGTCGCATACACATGTTTAGCAGATGTTATTGCAGGTGTAGAGAAAAGCTTGTGTTCCTAGCTCCAACAATGCAGTAATCTAACAATACACACAAGTCTAAAAGTAAAATCGAATGAAGAAATATATAAATATTTTAATAAATAAACAAATAAAGATATATAAAGTGCATTTGTAAAATATTCAGACCCCTTCACCTTTTACACATTTTGTTATGTTACAGCCTTATTCTAAAATGGATTAAATAGTTTTTTCCCCTTCATCAATCTACACACAGTACCCTTTAATGACAAAGACATAACAGGTGTTTTGAATGTTTTGCAAATGTATTAAAAATAAAAAACTGAAATATCACATTTACAAGTATTCAGACCCTTTACTCAGTACTTTGTTGAAGCACCTTTTGCAGCGATTACATCCTCAGGTCTTCTTGGGCATGACGCTACAATCTTGGTACACCTGTATTTGGGGAGTTTCTCCAATTCATCTCTGCAAATCCTCTCAAGCTCTGTCAGGTTGGATGGGGAGTGTCGCAGCACAGCTATTTCCAGGTCTCTCTAGAGATGTTCGATCAGGTTCAAATCCGGGCTCTGGCTGAGCCACTCAAGGACATTCAGAGACTTGTCCCGAAGCCATTCCTGCGTTGTCTTGCATGTGTGCTTAGGGTCGTTGTCCTGTTGGAAGGTGAACCTTTGCCCCAGTCTGAGGTCCGGAGTGCTCTGGAGTAGGATTTCATCAAGGATCTCTCGGTACTTTGCTCCGTTCATCTTTCCCTCGATCCTGACTAGTCACCCAGTCCCTGCCGCTGAAAAACATCCCCACAGCATGATGCTGCCACCACCATGCTTCACCGTAGGGATGGTGCCAGGTTTCCTCCAGACATGACACTTGGCATTCAGGCCAAAGAGTTCAATCATCATCATCTCATCTTGTTTCTCATTGTCTGAGAGTCTTTAGATACCTTTGGCAAAATCCAAATGGGCTGTCATGTTCCTTTTACTGAGGGGTGGCTTCCGTCTGGTCACTCTACCATAAAGGCCTGATTGGTGGTGCTGCAGAGATGATTGTCCTTCTGGAAGCTTCTCCCATCTCCACAGAGGAAATCTGGAGCTCTGTCAGAGTGACCCTCGGTTTCTTGGCCACCTGCCTGACCAAGAGCATTCTCCCCCGATTGCTAAGTTTGGCCTGGCAGCCAGCACTAGGAACAATCTTGGTGGATCCAGACTTCTTCCATTTAAGAATTATGGAGGCCACTGTGTTCATGGTGACCTTCAATGCTGCAGAACTGTTATGTGCCTCAACACAATCCTGTCTGCGCTCTCTGACAATTTCTTCGACCTTGTGCCATAGTTTTTGCTCTGACATGCATTGTTAGCTGTGGGACTTCATATAGACAGGTGTGTGCCTTTCCAAATCATGTCCAACCAATTGAAATTACCACAGGTGGATCCCAATCAAGTTGTAGAAACATCTGAAAGATGATCAATGGAAACATCTGAAGGATGATGGATGATGGATGGAAACAGGATGACCCCGAGCTCAATTTCGAGTCGCATAGCAAAGAGTCTGAAAACGCATGTAAATAAGGTATTTTATATATTATAAAAATTCGTTTTTTTCGCTTTGTCATTTTGGGGTATTGTGGGTAGATTGATGAGGGGAAAAATGTATTTAATCATTTTTAGAATAAAGCTGTAATGTAACAAAATGTGGAAAAGGGGAACGGGGTCTGAATACTTTCTGAATGCACTATATACACACTACATGGCCAAAAGTATGTGGACACCTGCTCATCGAACATCTCATTCCAAAATCATGGGCATTAATATAGAGTTGGTCTTTCCTTTGCAGCTATAACAGCCTCCACTCTTCTGGGAAGGCTTTCCACTAGATGTTGGAACATTGCTGCGGGGACTTGCTTCCATTCAGTCACAGGAGCATTAGTGAGGTTGGACACTGATGTTGGGCGATAAGACCTGGCTTGCAGTCGGCGTTCCAATTCATTCTAAAGATGTTTAATGGGGTTGAGGTCGGGGCTCTGTGCAGGCCAGTCAAGTTCTTCCACACCGATCTCAACAAACCATTTCTCTATGGACTTCGCTATGTGCACAGGAGACATTGTCAAGCTGAAACAGGAAAGGGCCTTCCCCAAACTGTTGCCACAAAGTTGAACGCACAGAATCGTCTAGAATGTCATTGTATGATGTAGGGTTAAGATTTCCCTTCACTGGAAGTAAGGGGCTTAGCCCGAACCATTAAAAACAGTATTCCTCCTCCACCAAACTTTAAAGTTGGAAATATGTATTCGGGCAGGTACCGTTCTCCCGGCATCCGTCAAACCAAGTTTCGTCCGTCAGACTACCAGATGGTGAAGCGTGATTCCTCACTCCAGAGAACGTGTTTCCACTACTCCAAAGTCTAATGGCCAGGAGCTTTACACCACTCCAGCCAAAATTTGGCATTGCGCATGATGATCTTAGGCTTGTGTGTGGCTGCTCAACCATGGAAATCCATTTCATGAAGCTCCCGACAAACAGTTCTTGTCCAGACGTTGCTTCCAGAGGCAGTTTGGAACTCGGCAGTGAATGTTGCAACCGAGGACAAACTATTTTTACGAGCAACACTTCACAACAACAGCACTTACAGTTGACCGGGGCAGCTCTAGCAGGGCAGACATGTAATGAACTGAACTGTTGGAAAGGTGTCATCCTATGACTGTGCCATGTTGAAAGTCACTAGGGCTCTTCAGAAAGGCTAGTCTACTGCCAATGTTTGTCTATGGAGATTGTGTGGCTGTGTGTTTGATTTATACACCTGTCAGTAGCGGGTGTGGCTGAAATAGCCAAATCCACTAAATTGAAAGGGTGTCCACATACTTTTGTAACTATATATACAGTGTATGTATTTATGTATCAATACTGTGTGTATGTGTGTGTATGTATGTATGTATGTATATATATATATATATATATATATATATATATATATAGTGCCAGTCAGAAGTTTGTACACACCTACTCATTCAAGGGTTTTTCTTAATTTTTTACTATTTTCTACATTGTAGAATAATAGTGAAGACATCAAAACTATGAAATAACACATATGGAATCATGTAGTAACCAAAAAAGTGTTAAACAAATCAAAATATATTTTATATGTGATTCTTTAAAGTAGAAACCCTTTTGCCTTGATGACAGCTTTCACACTCTTTCAACCAGCTTCTTGAGGAATGCTTTTCCAACAGTCTTGAAGAAGTTCCCACACATGCTGAGCACTTGTTAGCTGCTTTTCCATCGCTCTGCGGTCATCCCAAACCATCTCAATTAGATTGAGGTCGGGAGATTGTGGAGGCCAGGTCATCTGATACAGCACACCATCACTCTCCTTCTTGGTCAAATAACCCTTACACTGCCTGAAGGTGTGTTTTAGGTCATTGTCCAGTTGAAAAATAAATGATAGTCCTACTAATAGCAAAGCAGATGGGATGGCATATTGCTGCAGAATGCTGTGGTATCCATGCTGGTAAAGTGTGCCTTGACTTCTAAATAAATCACTGACAGAGTCACCAGTAAAGCACCCCCCACATCAAATCAAATGGTATTAGTCACATGCACAGTTAAATGCTTACTTACAAGTCCCTAACCAACAATGCAGTTTAAAAAATACAAATAAGAATAAGAAAGAAAAGTAACAAGTAGTTAAAGAGCAGGAGTAAAATAACAGTAAAATAACAATAGCGAGACTATATACACATCATCACACCTCCTCCCCCATGCTTCACGGTGGGAACCACACATGCGGAGATCATCCGTTCACCTACTCTGCGTCATACAAAGACATGGCGGTTGGAACCAAAAATCACATCAGACCAAAGGACAGATTTCCACCGGTCTAATGTCCATTGCTCATGTTTCTTGGCCCAAGCAAGTCTCTTCTTCTTAGTGGTGTTCTTTAGTAGTGGTTTCCTTCCAGCAATCCAACCATGAAGGCCTGATTCATGCAGTCTCCTCTGAAACAGTTGATGTAGAGATGGGTCTGTTACTTGAACTCTGTGAAGCGTTTATTTTGGCTGCAATCTGACGTGCAGTTAACTGAACTTATCCTCTGCAACAGAGGTAACTCTGGGTCTTCCTGTCCTGTGGCGGTCCTCATGAGAGCCAGTTTCATCATAGCGCTTGATGGTTTTTGCGACTGCACTCGAAGAAACGTTCAAAGTTCTTGAAATGTTCGATACTGAATGACCTTCACATCTTAAAGTAATGATGGACTGTCATTTCTCTTTGCTTATTTGAGCTGTTGCCATAATATGGACTTGTTCTTTTACCAAATAGGGCTATCTTCTGTATACCACCCCTACCTTGTCACAACACAACTGATTGGCTCAAACGCATTAAGAAGGAAAGAAATTCCACAAATGAACTTTTAACAAGGCACACCTGTTAAATTAAATATATATAATAGCTCTTGAAGCTGGTTGAGAGAATGCCAAGAGTGTGCAAAGCTGACATCAAAGCAGAGGGTGTCTACTTTGAAGAATCTCAAATATAAAATATATTTGGATTTGTTTAACACTTTTTTGGTAACTACATGATTTCATATGGGTTATTTCATAGATATGTCTTCATTATTATTCTACAGTGTCAAAAATAGTTGACCCTGGAATGAGTAGGTGTGTCCAAACTTTTGACTGCTACTGTATATGTGGATATAATATATAGTATATCTGTAGAATACATGGATAGAGTAGTATATGAACCGCAATAGTTTAATAGGATGGCCTTGACTAGAATACAGTCTATACTGTGCATTTAAAGTGGGTAAGACAGTATGTTAACATTATTAAAGTGGCCAGTGTTCCATGTCTATGTTAATATTTAATTTCACCTTTATTTAACCAGGTAGGCCAGTTGAGAACAAGTTCTCATTTACAACTGCGACCTGGCCAAGATAAAGGAAAGCAGTGCGACAAAAACAACAACACAGAGTTACACATAAACAATCGTACAGTCAATAACACAATATAAAAATCTATGTACAGTATGTACATAGGGCAGCAGCCTCTAAGGTGCAGGGATGAGTAATCGGGTGGTAGCCGGATGGTGACAGTGATTAAAGTTCAGGGCAGGGTACTGAGTGGAGGCCGCCTATTGAAGGCTATTTAAGAGTTTGATGGCCTTGAGATAGAAGCAGTTTTTCAGTCTTTTGGTCCCAGTTTGGATGCACTTGTACTGACCTCGCCTTCTGGATGATAACGGGTTAAACCGGCTGTTGCTCGGGTGGCTGACGTCCTTGATGATCTTGGCTTTCCTTTGACACCAGGTGCTGTAGATGTCCTGAAGGGCAGGCAGTGGGCTCCCGGTGATGCGTTGTGCTGACCTCACCACCCTCTGGAGAGCACTTCAGTTGCGGACAGTGCAGTTGCCGTACCAGGCGGTGATACAGCCTGACAGGATGCTCTCAATGGTGCATCTGTAAAAGTTTGTGAGGGTCTTAGGGGCCAAGACTAATTTCTTCTTCACAACACTGTCTGTGTATGTGGACCATTTCAGAATGTCACTGATGTGTATGTCGAGGAACTCGAAGCTTTTCACCCTTTCCACTGCGGCCCTGTCGATGTGGATAGGGAGTTGCTCCCTCTGATGTCTCCTGAAGTCCACAATCAGCTCCTTCGTTTTGTTGACGTGGAGGGAGAGGCTATTTTCCTGGAACCATTCTGCCAGGGCCCTCACCTCCTCCCTGTATGCTGTCTTGTCGTTGTTGGTAATCAGGGCTACCATTGTTTTGTCGTCTGCAAACTTGATGATTGAGTTGGAGGCATGCGTGGACATGCAGTCCTGGGTGAACAGGGAGCACGCGCCCTTGTGGGGCCCCTGTGTAGAGGATCAGCGTAGTGGTGTTGTTTCCTACCTTCACCACCTGGGGGCGGCCTGTCAGGAAGTCCAGGACCCAGTTGCACTGGGCAGGGATCAGACCCAGGGCCCCGAGCTTAATGATGAGCTTGGAGGGTACTATGGTGTTGAAGGCTGAGCTGTAGTTAATAAACAGCATTCTTACATAGCTATTCCTCTTGTCCAGATGGGATAGGGAAGTATGCAGTGTGATGGTGATTGCATCACCCGTTGACACATGGAATCCACTAATTCCGCTCCAGCCTTTACCAAGGGCCTGTCCTCGCCAATTAAGGTGCCACCACCCTCCTGTGCACTGTAAGCACTACAAGTTTGAGACGCGTTTTTCTAAACCCATGGCAATTACATCCATCCTCACGTGTTTGAGAATGTCTGGGATGTCAGCCTGTACTGTCTCATTGCTGAGTCTTATAAAGACCTATACTAGGATGACAAGGGGACAAATTCATCACATAACAATACCATGAGACCAGTCAAAACATGTTCTCTTCAGTTGAACATTGTTATGTGAGCTAAAAGGACAGTTTGGCTGCCACAAAAATACAATATCCAATCTGTCTCCTGTAGACACACAGAGAAATGTGCTGGATATAAATACATCAAGTAGATAGATGGATTTAATTATGGCCGTTCTGACACAATATGGATTTTTGTATCTCTTATCAGCTCTCAGGGCTCTGGCTTGGGAGACACATCTTGAATGCAACACTGCCACCTGTTGATAATATAGTGTACAAACTCACTTCTAACAGGATGTTCTTATGTTCAGGAAATGGGGTAAAGTAAAGGGTACTAAGGTTATGCTGGTCATGTTTAATCAACCTTTATCACACTGTGGCCTTTTCCAATTTGTGCAAAAGTATGTCCTTCATCCTCTCTCCTCCATTCTCCGTGACCTGGAAACCAAGTGGTCGAGGAGTGTCAATTCGTTAGTAGGCAAACGGAAGACGACCCTCCTCGATAGCCTCCTTTGGCGAGGAACTACAAGCGTATCCTACCGGAGTCCTTCGCAGAAGCGCTTTGAAATCAGCCACACCCCCTTTGAATTTTGTTTTCTAGAAGGACAAAAGCATCCAAACATTTAAAAATGATACCCTACTTATTCTGTCATCTATAAAATACATTGCATACATTTGATATATTGCATACATCCTTTCATGTATAAAATGCATTGAAGGAGAGTCTCACGAAGCAAAGTCTCATTTCATACAAGCGCATTTTCATACACTTTACTTTCCGCCTCTCCTCGATTACCTTTGACCTTTAACAAAAGGAGGCAAGCGAGAATGGAGAGAGGATGCAAGAGTTGAGCAAATCCAATTGAGAAAAGGCCACAGATTACGTCTGCTTCCCAGTTTTTTTCTGTTTGCCTACAGTGTGAGTCGATATGACAACACATGGATGGACATACCGGTCTGGCTGTGGAATATGGAACATGTGTGCTGGAGAGTCATTTTATTGATGGGGACTGGCCCAGACTCACTCAGACCATAGCGTTTCACCTGTCACTGGTGCAATGGAAAGACACAAAGGGGACACGTCTCAGAGGAAGACGAGAGAGAGCGATTTGGCAGCAGTCAAACTGCCTTCTGCCAAAAACGATCAGGTCATTCTTACATTAGGCAGGCCTCTGAGGAGAGGTGAGGAACCTGTTTGGGAAACAGCTGTCATATTGTTATGGCAGTGTTTATTTTAGGAGTATTTTAGAAGTTGTTGAGTTAAGGAGGTCAGCCTTTGATTATTTGATTTATTACTTTTTGTAATAGTGCATGGAAGTCTGATATGAAAATAGTAGACTCCTCTCCCCTCTCCACTAAGAACTAAAGTGCACTACACTAACCTCATTTTCCCATGATCCCCAGTGAAAACTAAACTACACACTGGAATGTCTTTCCCTGGGTGAGAAGAGAGCAGACAAACTCTTTGATGTATTAAATGGAATCCACTGCAGGGCAGCGAGACACGCCCTGTTCCGACCCCGCCGAGGGCCAGGGTATCTTCTTGCAACACTCCAACCTCTCGACTCTGTGCAGCTGTAAAGAGCTGCAGTTTCTCACTGAAGGCCTAACATTACTGTAGCAGAAAGCCACTAAGCCAAAATGGCTTGGCATTGGCTTCCATTTTGGCTCCTAAGGATCACAAAAAAAAGCAGACAACACCAAAACAAACAACATGACTAAGTCTTCAGACATCTGAGGGTGTGAGAAGGTGCGTCTCAACAAAGCGTGGCTTTTAGCATCCTCTTCTCTCTGGTCTGGTTTAGTCTGGTCTGGGTTAGGCTAGTCTGGTCTAGGTTAGGCTAGTCTGGTCTAGGTTAGGCTAGGCTAGTCTGGTCTGGGTTAGGCTAGTCTGGTCTGGGTTAGGCTGGTCTGGTCTAGGTTAGGCTAGTCTGGTCTGGGTTAGGCTGGTCTGTTCTGGGTTAGGCTAGTCTGGTCTGGGTTAGGCTGGTTTGGTCTGGGTTAGGCTAGTCTGGTCTGGGTTAGGCTGGTCTGGTCTGGGTTAGGCTGGTCTGGTCTGGGTTAGGCTAGTCTGGTCTGGGTTAGGCTAGTTTGGTCTGGGTTAGGCTGGTCTGGATTAGGCTGGTCTGGTCTGGGTTAGGCTGGTCTGGGTTAGGCTGGTCTGGATTAGGCTAGTCTGGTCTGGGTTAGGCTGGTCTGGTCTGGGTTAGGCTAGTCTGGTCTGGGTTAGGCTGGTCTGGTCTGGGTTAGGCTGGTCTGGATTAGTGGTCTGGTCTGGGTTAGGCTAGTCTGGTCTGGGTTAGGCTGGTCTGGTCTGGGTTAGGCTAGTCTGGTCTGGGTTAGGCTAGTCTGGTCTGGGTTAGGCTGGTCTGGATTAGGCTAGTCTGGTCTGGGTTAGGTTGGTCGGATCTGGATTAGGCTGGTCTGGTCTAGGTTAAGATGGTCTGAATTAGGTCAGGATGGTCTGAATTAGGTTAGGCTGGTCTGGTTTGGGTTAGGCTGGTCTGGGTTAGGTGGGTCTGATCTGGGTTAGGCTGATCTGGGTTAGGCTGGTCTGGGTTAGGTTGGTCGGATCTGGATTAGGCTGGTCTGGTCTAGGTTAAGATGGTCTGAATTAGGTTAGGATGGTCTGAATTAGGTTAGGCTGGTCTGGTTTGGGTTAGGCTGGTCTGGGTTAGGTGGGTCTGATCTGGGTTAGTCTGGTCTGGGTTAGGCTGGTCTGGTTAGGCTGGTCTGATCTGGGTTAGTCTGGTCTGGGTTAGGCTGGTCTGGTTAGGCTGGTCTGATCTGGGTTAGGCCGGTCTGATCTGGGTTAGGCTGGTCTGATCTGGGTTAGGCTGGTCTGGTCTGGGTATAGAGTGGGGTGTCAGTGAGAAGAGGGGAGACAGGGATCAGCTTAACTATCCAGTCTCTGATTCCATCCCATTAACCTATATTCAATTCAATGAGTGCGGTGCTGGTTCTGTTCCATGTGAAAACCCCATGGATTAGTTCTGGGGTAATTAGTAGGAGTGCAGCAGATTACCGTACTGCATGTCTGTATCAGTGTGGTTCAGTTACCACTCCCTCCCTTCCTCATGGAGTCCTCTAGCCGGACAGCACTGGGTATAATTCCCATGAGGCACAATTGCCATGTCTATAGAGGACTGCACCAGGCCAAGAGGGACGCCACCTTGAAACCTGTTAAGGCACACAAGAAGTCTCTGAATGAATAGCTCCTAATTGAAACAAGTTGAACTCCTCTGCATTAGCCTTGACAGTAAATAAATCACACACACACACGACATGTCACACACATAGACATGCAATAAGAATATAGGGGATCACATATGCACAAATACCACAAAAACCACATACACACTCACACAAGATGCCACCGCTTCCCAGGCAGTGACCAGTTATTGCTCTCCGTCTCCAGACGTAAATCAGAGAACACACCCTTGGGAAGGAAACACACAGCCAATCTAAAACCCTTTTCATCTCATCAGTGGCTCTCTACTGATTCCTCATCAGCAATGGCCTCCAAACACAGAGTTATCACTGGGTTCGTACACCTCAATTCAGACTGATATCACCACGGAGTCACTGTGTAGAACAGCGTCATAGCCTCTCAGTCAGACACACAGCATTTCCTGCCGTGTCATTAGAGCTCCCTCTAGTGAAATGACAGGAGAGGCAGCCTAGAGAGAATAATACGATTCCATACAAGGATGCAGTGTGACAAATTCTCTCAGTTTAGTTGTATCATCTATTCTTAGACCTCTATACAAAAAGGCACACTTTCTGTTACCTACATTTCTGTATATATTTCTATTTATATGAACGTGCAGTCCGAGTCTGTTGTCTGACTGGATATTTCTTTCATACATAAACCAGACAGCTGTCAAAAAAGGTGCCCTGTGTTTGTCAACAGAGCAGACCGGTCCTGGGTGTTAGATGTTGCTCTGCCCTGTGTTTGTCAACAGAGCAGACCGGTCCTGGGTGTTAGATGTTGCTCTGCCCTGTGTTTGTCAACAGAGCAGACTGGTCCTGGGTGTTAGACGTTGCTCTGCCCTGTGTTTGTCAACAGAGCAGACCGGTCCTGGGTGTTAGATGTTGCTCTGCCCTGTGTTTGTCAACAGAGCAGACTGGTCCTGGGTGTTAGATGTTGCTCTGCCCTGTGTTTTTCAACAGAGCAGACCGGTCCTGGGTGTTAGACGTTGCTCTGCCCTGTGTTTGTCAACAGAGCAGACCGGTCCTGGGTGTTAGATGTTGCTCTGCCCTGTGTTTGTCAACAGAGCAGACCGGTCCTGGGTGTTAGATGTTGCTCTTCCCTGTGTTTGTCAACAGAGCAGACCGGTCCTGGGTGTTAGACGTTGTTCTGCCCTGTGTTTGTCAACAGAGCAGACCGGTCCTGGGTGTTAGACGTTGCTCTGCCCTGTGTTTCTCAACAGAGCAGACCGGTCCTGGGTGTTAGATGTTGTTCTGCCCTGTGTTTGTCAACAGAGAAGACCGGTCCTGGGTGTTAGATGTTGCTCTGCCCTGTGTTTGTCAACAGAGCAGACCGGTCCTGGGTGTTAGATGTTGCTCTGCCCTGTGTTTGTCAACAGAGCAGACCGGTCCTGGGTGTTAGATGTTGCTCTTCCCTGTGTTTGTCAACAGAGCAGACCGGTCCTGGGTGTTAGACGTTGTTCTGCCCTGTGTTTGTCAACAGAGCAGACCGGTCCTGGGTGTTAGACGTTGCTCTGCCCTGTGTTTGTCAACAGAGCAGACCGGTCCTGGGTGTTAGATGTTGTTCTGCCCTGTGTTTGTCAACAGAGCAGACCGGTCCTGGGTGTTAGATATTGCTCTGCCCTGTGGTGGTCAACAGAGCAGACCAGTCCTGGGTGTTAGATATTGCTCTGCCCTGTGGTGGTCAACAGAGCAGACTGGTCCTGGGTGTTAGATGTTGCTCTGCCCTGTGGTGGTCAACAGAGCAGACTGGTCCTGGGTGTTAGATATTGCTCTGCCCTGTGGTGGTCAACAGAGCAGACTGGTCCTGGGTGTTAGATATTGCTCTGCCCTGTGGTGGTCAACAGAGCAGACTGGTCCTGGGTGTTAGATATTGCTCTGCCCTGTGGTGGTCAACAGACCAGACCAGTCCTGGGTGTTAGATATTGCTCTGCCCTGTGGTGGTCAACAGAGCAGACCGGTCCTGGGTGTTAGATATTGCTCTGCCCTGTGGTGGTCAACAGAGCAGACCAGTCCTGGGTGTTAGATATTGCTCTGCCCTGTGGTGGTCAACAGAGCAGACTGGTCCTGGGTGTTAGATGTTGCTCTGCCCTGTGGTGGTCAACAGAGCAGACCAGTCCTGGGTGTTAGATATTGCTCTGCCCTGTGGTGGTCAACAGAGCAGACTGGTCCTGGGTGTTAGATGTTGCTCTGCCCTGTGGTGGTCAACAGAGCAGACCAGTCCTGGGTGTTAGATGTTGCTCTGCCCTGTGGAGCAGACTGCTCTGTCAACAGAGCAGACTGGTCCTGGGTGTTAGATATTGCTCTGCCCTGTGGTGGTCAACGACCAGACCAGTCCTGGGTGTTAGATATTGCTCTGCCCTGTGGTGGTCAACAGAGCAGACCGGTCCTGGATGTTAGATGTTGCTCTGCCCTGTGTTTGTCAACAGAGCAGACCGGTCCTGGGTGTTAGATGTTGCTCTGCCCTGTCTCCTCTGTCTGGGGATAGTCGATCAGATCTGTTTCTCAGAGGGAGACCGTCTCACTCCTCCCCTTCCCCCTCACTGGACTCCACTCTTAACTCCATAATGGGATTCATTCATTGACTATATTAATCCAGCAAACCATCTGTTCCTCAGCCACTGACCAGACATACAGATTCTTATAATACTGGTAGCAGTAGAGTCCTTGTCTAGCCTTGTGTGCCAGACTCTACTATAAGACTCATGTCTGGTTGAAAGGGAGACTTAGAAGAATTTGTCTAGAATTCTTTTAATTATGAAGTAATCCAGTTGATCGGCTGACGTGTTGTTTACTTACGTTAATGTTGAATTAGAGGAATCCAATAAAAAACTGAACATATGATATCAATGGCTCTCTGGTCTCTGTTCAGATGTCTGAACTTAATTTAGCCTTTTATGAATGTGTTATTCTGTGGGCTATAGTAGTAAAGTCCAAATTCAATATTTAATTTGTAAAAAATAATGATTTTTAAAATTCATTAAATTCCTAAAAGGGGTCCTAAAATTCTAAATCAAATAGCTAAATGATCCATGGTATAGCCTTCTTAAAACAATTCCATGTCAGCGTAGAACCCCCCCCCCCCCCCAACGGCTATTAAGAATGAACTTCATCACTTTAGTCGAGCTTCGTGATTTACGTGATTTACATTAATTAATTGAAGAAACCCATATTAACGCATGGTAATATTAGCACTATTGTACTTTTCATGAAGCCTACTTTTGCCAAAATCACCAACCAAGAAACATAATGGACTAAACGTTTGAATCCCGTTCCTGAAGGATTATTTTGCTGTGACAATACAGGTCAAATTAAGATCCTACATGTGTATTACATACTCCCACTACATCACCCTCTCCCCCTGCCTCAGCTGTCATGTCACAGATGTAAGAGGCGAGGAACAGGGTGCCAAGTGGTTGTTGTGCTAGTTTTGAATAAACAGAGCAGTGACTTGACTTCTCATCTCTCCTTCTCTCTCTCCCTCACTCCATCTCTTCCACTACCTCTCTCCCTTTCTCACCTCCTCTTCTCATGGGCACCATGCTGCTCTGAGCTTTAAAACATTGCATATTTAAATAGGTTCAGCTTAGAGGCTTCGCACGCATTGACGAAGCC
>NC_060195.1:33374730-33407230 GCF_021184085.1 Oncorhynchus gorbuscha | reverse complement strand
AGAGGGTATAAAACTAAAGAAACAGAGAGAGAGAGATGGGTATAAAACTAAAGAAACAGAGAGAGGGAGAGAGAGAGAGAGAGAAGGGTATAAAACTAAAGAAACAGAGAGAGAGAGATGGGTATAAAACTAAAGAAACACAGAGAGAGAGAGATGGGTATAAAACTAAAGAAACAGAGAGAGAGAGAGATGGGTATAAAACTAAAGAAACAGAGAGAGAGAGAAGGGTATAAAACTAAAGAAACAGAGAGAGAGAGATGGGTATAAAACTAAAGAAACAGAGAGAGTGAGATGGGTATAAAACTAAAGAAACAGACAGAGGGAGATGGGTATAAAACTAAAGACAGAAAGCCATTTTGACGGTATCATATAGTTTTGATAATCTATTTATGTTTTGAGATGGGAACTACATTTCGGATACGCATTTCCAGTTTTGCACAGGCCACACAGCTATGTTACTTGTGTACACAAAAATCTGCAACATTGTTCAAAAGAAATGCTTATATGCAATTGAGAACTGTAAACTGCACACTAAGAAAAGACAAAAGAGAACTTGTTTAATGCCAATGTTGCTTTGAGTTAACAAGTAGAAGAAGCCAGACAATAGCTTTTAGAGGCAGTTAGTCTGGGGTTGCAAAAGGCAACTGGCCAAGAACACTCATCACCTTGATGTCAATTCCCCCCGACACAAGTCCACTAATGAAGTGTGAGTGGGTTTTGCAGCAATTTTTTAAAACAAATATTTCACATTAAAATCATGTGAACTAACACGAACACACAGCCTGTACATATCCCTGTAGTGTTCCTGTAGCATTGCCTGGCATGAACTAACAAACGTTTCTGTGGGTCAGGAGGGGGATGTTTGAGGGGGGTGTTGTTCTATGTAGGTTCTATGTTGTGTCAACTGATTCTATGCATTTATGTGGAATCAGCAGCACTTTTTAGTTGTCCAATTTCCAGGACAGATTTCCCCATAGGGGACAATCAAGTATATGGTGTCACACTGCCCCTATGTGTTTGAGAATGGCTTTATCCAGTCTGTCTAGAATCATTATTTTGATATAGAAAATTAATCTGCTCATTTCTAATCTATGAAAACGTTTTCCTTTTTGGCACATTCATATATTTTTTTATTAATACAAATACAAGAGTTTTGATCAATGGTGCAATTTTCAGATAAGGGTTACTTATTGTTCATTGGAGATATACAAATCTGACTATGGAGAATGATTTGATGTGTTTTTTCCCGGCCAGTAGGGGGCATCACTAGCCTCTCAGTGAAGAATTAGTGAGCAACCAAAGCCAACAGTGTTTGGGAAGGATAGGCTGGCTATCCTCGGTAACCACATACAAGGGCGTACATTGGACCTAGAATTTAGTATCTTATTTGAACAGGAACAGGTTGTTATACAAGACCCCCAACACCCATACTCAGAGATGATGTATGCATTACCCTCTACCTCTGTTACATTGAGACTGTCATATCTCTGGAATAAGGTATTACTCCAACCACAGGGATATTTTCGGGCAAATGTACTGACATAAGAAGAACAGCTAAAACTTGAGTAATTCCGACATGGGTTGTTACCTCTGTGTCATCACTGGTGGGCCTCGAGAGAGGAACTGTTGCACATTCAAGTAGTTCTAAACCCAAATTAACCAATTTGGGGGTTTTATGCCGCCAACGTCCCAAGCTTTTCAAAGTAAATAAGTCCATCTCTTTGAGACAATAATTAAGGAGAGAGAGGGGTATGAAACTGGAGAGAGAGAGAGAGAGAGAGAGAGAGAGAGAGAGAGAGAGAGAGAGAGAGAGAGAGAGAGAGAGAGAGAGAGAGAGAGAGAGAGAGAGAGAGAGAGAGAGAGAGAGAGAGAGAAGAGAGAGAGAGAGAGAGAGAGAGAGAGAGAGAGAGAGAGAGAGAGAGAGAGAGAGAGAGAGAGAGAGAGAGAGAGAGAGAGAGAGAGAGAGAGAGAGAGAGAGGTATAAAAATAAAGAAAGAGAGAGAGAGAGAGGTATAAAAAACAGAAAGAGAGAGATGGGTATAAAACTAAAAACTAAAGAAACAGAGAGAGAGAGATGGGTATAAAACTAAAGAAACAGAGAGAGAGAGAGATAAAACTAAAGAAACAGGTATAAAACTAAAGAAACAGAGAGAGAGATGGGTATAAAACTAAAGAAACAGAGAGAGAGAGATAAAACTAAAGAAACAGAGAGAGAGAGATGGGTATAAAACTAAAGAAACAGAGAGAGAGAGAGGGTATAAAACTAAAGAAACAGAGAGAGGGAGATGGGTAAAACTAAAGAAACAGAGAGAGAGAGAAGGGTATAAAACTAAAGACACAGAGAGAGAGATGGGTATAAAACTAAAGAAACAGAGAGAGAGATGGGTATAAAACTAAAGAAACAGAGAGAGAGAGATGGGTATAAAACTAAAGAACAGAGAGAGATGGGTATAAAACTAAAGAAACAGAGAGAGAGATGGGTATAAAACTAAAGAAACAGAGAGAGAGAGATGGGTAAAAACTAAAGAAACAGAGAGAGAGATGGGTATAAAACTAAAGAAACAGAGAGAGGAGATGGGTATAAAACTAAAGAAACAGAAAGAAACAGAGAGAGGGTAGAGGGTATAAAACTAAAGGGTATAAAACAGAGAGAGAGATAAAAACTAAAGAAACAGAGAGAGGGAGATGGGTATAAAACTAAAGAAACAGAGAGAGAGAAGGGTATAAAACTAAAGAAACAGAGAGAGGAGAGATGGGTATAAAACTAAAGAAACAGAGAGAGAGATGGGTATAAAACTAAAGAAACAGAGAGAGGAGATGGGTATAAAACTAAAGAAACAGAGAGAGAGAGATGGGTATAAAACTAAAGACACAGAGAGAGAGATGGGTATAAAACTAAAGAAACAGAGAGAGGGAGATGGGTATAAAACTAAAGAAACAGAGAGAGGAGATGGGTATAAAACTAAAGAAACAGAGAGAGAGAGATGGGTATAAAACTAAAGAAACAGAGAGAGAGAGATGGGTATAAACTAAAGAAACAGAGAGAGGGAGATGGGTATAAAACTAAAGAAACAGAGAGAGGGAGATGGGTATAAAACTAAAGAAACAGAGAGAGAGAAGGGTATAAAACTAAAGAAACAGAGAGAGGGAGATGGGTATAAAACTAAAGAAACAGAGAGAGGGAGATGGGTATAAAACTAAAGAAACAGAGAGAGAGATGGGAAACAGAGAGAGGGAGAAGGGTATAAAACTAAAGACACAGAGAGAGAGAGAGATAAAACTAAAGAAACAGGGTATAAAACTAAAGAAACAGAGAGAGAGAGATGGGTATAAAACTAAAGAAACAGAGAGAGAGAAAGGTATAAAACTAAAGAGAGAGAGAGAGAGAAGGGTATAAAACTAAAGAAACAGAGAGAGGGAGATGGGTATAAAACTAAAGAAACAGAGAGAGAAAGATAAAGAAACAGAGAGAGAGAGATGGGTATAAAACTAAAGAAACAGAGAGAGAGAGAGATGGGTATAAAACTAAAGAAACAGAGAGAGAGAGAGATGGGTATAAAACTAAAGAAACAGAGAGAGAGAGAAGGGTATAAAACTAAAGAAACAGAGAGAGAGAGATGGGTATAAAACTAAAGAAACAGAGAGAGTGAGATGGGTATAAAACTAAAGAAACAGACAGAGGGAGATGGGTATAAAACTAAAGACAGAAAGCCATTTTGACGGTATCATATAGTTTTGATAATCTATTTATGTTTTGAGATGGGAACTACATTTCGGATACGCATTTCCAGTTTTGCACAGGCCACACAGCTATGTTACTTGTGTACACAAAAATCTGCAACATTGTTCAAAAGAAATGCTTATATGCAATTGAGAACTGTAAACTGCACACTAAGAAAAGACAAAAGAGAACTTGTTTAATGCCAATGTTGCTTTGAGTTAACAAGTAGAAGAAGCCAGACAATAGCTTTTAGAGGCAGTTAGTCTGGGGTTGCAAAAGGCAACTGGCCAAGAACACTCATCACCTTGATGTCAATTCCCCCCGACACAAGTCCACTAATGAAGTGTGAGTGGGTTTTGCAGCAATTTTTTAAAACAAATATTTCACATTAAAATCATGTGAACTAACACGAACACACAGCCTGTACATATCCCTGTAGTGTTCCTGTAGCATTGCCTGGCATGAACTAACAAACGTTTCTGTGGGTCAGGAGGGGGATGTTTGAGGGGGGTGTTGTTCTATGTAGGTTCTATGTTGTGTCAACTGATTCTATACATTTATGTGGAATCAGCAGCACTTTTTAGTTGTCCAATTTCCAGGACAGATTTCCCCATAGGGGACAATCAAGAAACAGAGAGAGAGAGATGGGTATAAAACTAAAGAAACAGAGAAAGAGAGATGGGTATAAAACTAAAGACACAGAGAGAGAGATGGGTATAAAACTAAAGAAACAGAGAGAGGGAGATGGGTATAAAACTAAAGAAACAGAGAGAGGGAGATGGGTATAAAACTAAAGAAACAGAGAGAGAGAGAAGGGTATACAAATAAAGAAACAGAGAGAGGGAGATGGGTATAAAACTAAAGAAACAGAGAGAGGGAGATGGGTATAAAACTAAAGAAACAGAGAGAGAGAAGGGTATAAAACTAAAGAAACAGAGAGAGGGAGATGGGTATAAAACTAAAGACACAAAGAGAGAGAGAAAGGTATAAAACTAAAGACACAGAGAGAGAGAGAGAGAAGGGTATAAAACTAAAGAAACAGAGAGAGAGAGATGGGTATAAAACTAAAGAAACAGAGAGAGGGAGAGAGAGAGAGAGAGAGAGAAGGGTATAAAACTAAAGAAACAGAGAGAGAGAGATGGGTATAAAACTAAAGAAACAGAGAGAGAGAGATGGGTATAAAACTAAAGAAACAGAGAGAGAGAGATGGGTATAAAACTAAAGAAACAGAGAGAGAGAGAGATGGGTATAAAACTAAAGAAACAGAGAGAGAGAGAAGGGTATAAAACTAAAGAAACAGAGAGAGAGAGATGGGTATAAAACTAAAGAAACAGAGAGAGTGAGATGGGTATAAAACTAAAGAAACAGACAGAGGGAGATGGGTATAAAACTAAAGACAGAAAGCCATTTTGACGGTATCATATAGTTTTGATAATCTATTTATGTTTTGAGATAGCCTTCACTATATCATCCTGGAATATCCAAGGCCTGAGGTCATCTGCCTTCGGCCTAAAGAGCAGGAACCCGGACTTCACCAAAGAAATCGGTAATATAGACATTGTCATCCTGCAAGAAACCTGGTATAGAGGAGACGGAGCCACTGGTTGCCCTCTAGGTTACAGAGAGCTGGTACTCCCATCCACCAAACTACCAGGTGTGAAACAGGGAAGGGACTCAGGGGGTATGCTAATTTGGTATAGAGCAGACCTAACTCACTCCATTAAATTAATCAAAACAGGAACATTCTACATTTGGCTAGAAATTCAAAAGGAAATTATCCTAACAGAGAAAAATGTCCTCCTGTGTGCTACCTATATCCCCCCACTAGAATCCCCATACTTTAATGAAGACAGCTTCTCCATCCTGGAGGGGGAAATCAATCATTTCCAGGCCCAGGGACATGTACTAGTCTCTGGCGACCTAAATGCCAGAACCGGACAAGAACCTGACACCCTCAGCACACAGGGGTACAAACACCTGCCTGGAGGTGACAGCATTCCCTCCCACATATGCCCCCCTAGGCACAACTATGACAACATAACCAACAAAAACGGGTCACAACTCCTGCAGCTCTGTCGCACGCTGGGTATGTATATAGTCAATGGTAGGCTTCGAGGGGACTCCTATGGTAGGTACACCTATAGCTCCTCTCTTGGCAGTAGTACTGTAGACTACTTTATCACTGACCTCAACCCAGAGTATCTCAAAGCGTTCATAGTCAGCCCACTGACACCCCAATCAGACCACAGCAAAATCACATGTGCAAAGTAGAGATATAAATAATGGGGTGCAAAGGAGCAAAATAAATAAATAAATAAAGTAGGGAAAGAGTTAGTTGTTTGGGCTAAATTATAGATGGGCTATGTACAGGTGCAGTAATCTGTGAGCTGCTCTGACATCTGGTGCTTAAAGCTAGTGAGGGAGATAAGTGTTTCCAGTTTCAGAGATTTTTGTAGTTCGTTCTAGTCATTGGCAGCAGAGAACTGGAAGGAGAGGCGGCCAAAGGAAGAATTGGTTTTGGGGGTGACCAGAGAGATATACCTGCTGGAGCGAGTGCTACAGGTGGGTGCTGCTATGGTGACCAACGAGCTGAGATAAGGGGGGACTTTACCTAGCAGGGTCTTGTAGATGACCTGGATCCAGTGGGTTTGGCGACGAGTATGAAGCGAGGGCCAGCCAACGGGAGCATACATGTCGCAGTGGTGGGTAGTATATTGGGCTTTGGTGACAAAACGGATGGCACTGTGATAGACTGCATCCAATTTATTGAGTAGGGTATTGGAGTAGGGTATATTTTGTAAATGACATCGCCGAAGTCGAGGATTGGTAGGATGGGCAGTTTTACAAGGGTATGTTTGGCAGCATGAGTGAAGGATGCTTTGTTGCGAAATAGGAAGCCAATTCTAGATTTAACTTTGGATTGGATATGTTTGATGTGAGTCTGGAAGGAGAGTAAACAGTCTAACCAGACACCTAGGTATTTGTAGTTGTCCACGTATTCTAAGTCAGAGCCGTCCAGAGTAGTGATGTTGGACAGGCGGGCAGGTGCAGGCAGCGATCAGTTGAAGAGCATGCATTTAGTTTTACTTGTATTTAAGAGCAATTTGAGGCCACGGGAGGAGAGTTGTATGGCATTGAAGCTCGCCTGGAGGGTTGTTAACACAGTGTCCAAAGAAGGGCCAGAAGTATACAGAATGGTGTCGTCTGCGTAGAGGTGGATCAGAGACTCACCAGCAGCAAGAGCGACATCATTGATGTATACAGAGAAGAGAGTCGGTCCAAGAATTGAACCCTGTGGCACCCCCATAGAGACTTCCAGAGTCCCAGACATCAAACCCTCCGATTTGACACACTGAACTCTATCAGAGAATTAGTTGGTGAACCAGGCGAGGCAATCATTTGAGAAACCAAGGCTGTCGAGTCTGCCGATGAGGATTTGGTGATTGACAGAGTCAAAAGCCTTGGCCAGGTCCATGAATACGGCTGCACAGTATTGTTTCTTATTGATGGCGGTCAAGATATCGTTTAGGACTTTGAGCGTGGCTGAGGTGCACCCATGACCAGCTCTGAAAACAGATTGCATAGCGGAGAAGGTATGGTGGGATTCAAAATAGTCGGTAATCTGTTTGTTGACTTGGCTTTCGAAGACCTTAGAAGGACAGGGTAGGATAGATATAGGTCTGTAGCAGTTTGGGTCAAATGTGTATCCCCCTTTGAAGAGGGGGATGACCACAGCTGCTGTCCAATCTTTGGGAATCTCAGACGACACAAAAGAGAGGTTGAACAGGCTAGTAATAGGGGAGGCAACAATTTCGGCAGATAATTTTAGAAAGAGAGGGTCCAGATTGTCTAGCCCGGCTGATTTGTAGGGGTCCAAATTTTGCAGCTCTTTCAGAACATCAGCTGACTGGATTTGGGAGAAGGAGACATGAGGAAGGCTTGGGCGAGTTGCTGTGGGGGGTGCACTGCTGTTGACCGGGGTAGGGGTAGACAGGTGGAAAGCATGGCCAGCCATAGAAAAATGCTTATTGAAATTCTCAATTACAGTGAATTTATCGGTGGTGACAGTGTTTCCTATCTTCAGTGCAGTGGGCAGCTGGGAGGAGGTGTTCTTATTCTCCATGGACTTTACAGTGTCCCAGAACCTTTTGTGTTTGTGTTGCAGAAAGCAAATTTCTGCTTGAAAAAGCTAGCCTTGGCTTTTCTAACTGCCTGTATATATTGGTTGCTAGCTTCCCTGAAAAGTTGCATATCACGGGGGCTGTTCGATGCTAATGTAGAACGCCACAGAATGTTTTTTGTGTTGGTTAAGGGCAGTCAGGTCTGGAGAGAACCAAGGGCTATATCTGTTCCTGGTTCTAAATTTCTTGAATGGGGCATGCTTATTTAAGATGGTGAGGAAGGCATTTTTTTAAATAAACAGGCATCCTCTACTGACGGGATGAGATCAATATCCTTCCAGGATACCCCGGCCAGGTTGATTAGAAAGGCCTGTTCTCTGAAGTGTTTCAGGGAGCATTTGACAGTGATGAGTGGAGGTCGTTTGACAGCTGACCCCTTACGGATGCAGGCAATGAGGCAGTGATCGCTGAGATCTTGGTTGAAAACAGCAGAGGTGTATTTAGAGGGCAAGTTGGTTAGGATGATATCTATGAGGGTGCCCGTGTTTACGGCTTTGGGGTGGTACCTGGTAGGTTCATTGATAATTTGTATGAGATTGAGGGCATCAAGCTTAGATTGTAGGATGGCTGGGGTGTTAAGCATGTTCCAGTTTAGGTCGCCTAGCTGCACGAGCTCTGAAGATAGATGGGGGGCAATCAGTTCACATATGGTGTCCAGAGCACAGCTGGGGGCAGAGGGTGGTCTATAGCAGTGAGAGACTTGTTTTTAGAGAGGTGGATTTTTAAAACTAGAAGTTCAAATTGTTTGGGTACAGACCTGGATAGGAGGACAGAACTCTGCACGCTATCTTTGCAGTAGATTGCAACACCGCCCCCTTTGGCCGTTCTATCTTGTCTGAAAATGTTGTAGTTAGGGATGAAAATGTCAGAATTTTTGGTGGTCTTCCTAAACCAGGATTCCGACACGGCTAGAACATCCGGGTTGACAGAGTGTGCTGAAACAGTGAATAAAACAAACTTAGGGAGACACGTGATGCCGAGGAGCTGAGCAGACGTTGACAAACCGAGCTCTTCAAAGTTATTCTATTTTTACCTAAATAACAACGTTGAAACAATATTCTAACATCGGCTGATAAATTGTCAAGTACTTACCTTCCCAAAGAGCTATGGACCTCCGAACGAGAGGCAAGAAGGACGACCAAAACGTTGTTGATTCCCAAGATAACGATAACGCTACAGCTAGCAAGATTAGCGTTAGCCCTCATAACTCAGACGACAGTTCCAGACTGTTGCTCTCAGCAGCCTCTTGCGAGCCTGACGACATGCTGGCTACTCTCCTCCGGGAAATTCAGGATGGTAACAGAGGTCTTTCTCTGAAAATCGATAAGAAATCGGCTGAACTCCATTCTTCCATTGACGACCTGAAATCCTCCATGAATGATCTCCTTTTGAGAACGACTGAGGCAGAGCTGCGCATTAGCACAGTTGAAGATACCATCGCTAGACATGACCAGGTCTTGACACAACTGCAAAAGGACAATGCCTACCTCAAAAACAAAGTAGATCAGATGGAGAACCAGAGTAGACGTAGTAATATCCGTGTGGTGGGATTGAAAGAGGACAGCGAGGGCCGTGTCCCGGTCCGTTTCTTCACTCAATGGATCCCGGAGGCCCTAGGCATAACCAACTTCACCAAGCCGCTGGAAATCGAACGCGCCCACAGAACATCAGCGCCGAAACCCCGGCCAGATGAGCCCCCACGAGCCGTCCTGATCAGCTTCCTCCGTTTCCAAGACAGAGAGAAGATACTGCAACTCGCAAGAGCCAAAGGGGACATCGCCATCGATGGGAAGAGGCTCAGACTTTTCCCGGATATGAGCGCGGACCTCGCCAGACGCCGCAAGAAGTTCAGACCTGCCGCCAAACACTGAAGGAGAAGAACATCACCTCATCCACCCTGCCCTGATGAAAGTTCAGTACAAGGGCCAAAGCCATCTCTTCAACACACCGGGAGAAGTGCACACTTTTCTCAAAGAACTGAGCAACGTCTGAGTCTGAGCCAGGACGGTCTCTCTGGGGGATAAAATGCAGTTTGTTTGTTTTCTCTTATCCGGATTGAACTGCTGGTATCTCCCGGTCACTTTAATTGATTTGTACATTTTCAACTAACCGTATCTTCCCGGGGTGAGTTCTATTACATTTACAGGAGAGTATATTTTGGTTTAGTCCATATCTACTGGGCGAAGCAATAAGTGGGTTTAGGCCCACTGCTTTCCCCCTCATTTATGTTAATCTTTCGTAAAGAGACTCAAGCAGCCCTTACCATGGGCAGTAAATATTCAGCCATAAATATGTCATGTTTTGTCATATATTGTCTTGTCCTTGTGCTTTCCCTTCTGTTCGTTTCCCCCTGCTGGTCTTATTAGGTTCGTTCCCTTTTTCTATCCCTCTCTCTCCCCCTCCCTCTCTCTCTTCTCTCTATCGTTCCGTTCCTGCTCCCAGCTGTTCCTCATTCTCCTAACTCACTCATTTACTCTTTTCACACCTGTCCCCTATTTTGCCCTCTGATTAGAGTCCCTATTTCTACCCTTGTTTTCCGCTTCTGTCCTTGTCGGATCCTTGTATGATGTTTCGCTGTTCTGTGTCCTTGTCTCGCCCTGTCGTGTTTTGTCTCCTTCAGATGCTGCGTGTGAGCAGGTGTCTTAGTCTGCTACGGTCGGTGCCTTCCCGAAGCAACCTGCAGTCAATGGTCGAGTCTCCAGTCTGTCCTCGTTACTACGAGTGGATTTAAGTTTTTTCCTGTTTTGTTTTCTTCTTGATTTGTCCAGGATTATTACTTTTGTCATATACTGGAATAAAGACTCTGTTTTCGTTAAGTCGCTTTTGGGTCCTCATTCGCCAGCATAACAGAAGGATCCGACCAAGAATGGACCCAGCGACTACTGATTCTCGTAACACTGCCGTCGAGATCCAGGGAGCTATGCTCGGCAGACACGAGCAGGAATTGTCTGCTGCTCGTCATGCCGTTGAGACCCTGGCCGCTCAGGTTTCCGACCTCTCAGGACAGTTTCAGAGTCTTCGTCTCGTGCCACCAGCTACTTCCTGGTCTTCAGAGTCTCCGGAACCTAGGGTTAATAACCCACCATGTTACTCGGGGCAGCCCACTGAGTGCCGCTCCTTTCTCACCCATTGTGATATTGTGTTCTCTCTCCAACCCAACACATACTCAAGAGAGAGGGCTCGGATTGCTTACGTCATTTCACTCCTTACTGGTCGGGCTCGAGAGTGGGGCACAGCTATCTGGGAGGCAAGGGCTGAGTGTTCTAACAATTATCTGAACTTTAAAGAGGAGATGATACGGGTTTTTGATCGTTCAGTTTTTGGTAGGGAGGATTCTAGGGCCCTGGCTTCCCTATGTCAAGGTGATCGATCCATAACGGATTACTCTATAGAGTTTCGCACTCTTGCTGCCTCTAGTGACTGGAACGAGCCGGCGTTGCTCGCTTGTTTTCTGGAGGGACTCCACGCTGAGGTTAAGGATGAGATTCTCTCCCGGGAGGTTCCTTCCAGTGTGGACTCTTTGATTGCACTCGCCATCCGCATAGAACGACGGGTAGATCTTCGTCACCGAGCTCGTGGAAGAGAGCTCGCGTTAACGGTGTTCCCCCTCTCCGCATCGCAACCATCTCCTTCCTCCGGCTCAGAGACTGAGCCCATGCAGCTGGGAGGTATTCGCATCTCGACTAAGGAGAGGGAACGGAGGATCACCAACCGCCTCTGCCTCTATTGCGGTTCTGCTGGACATTTTGTCAATTCATGTCCAGTAAAGCCAGAGCTCATCAGTAAGCGGAGGGCTACTGGTGAGCGCTACTACTCAGGTCTCTCCATCAAGATCCTGTACTACCATGTCGGTCCATCTACGCTGGACCGGTTCGGCTGCTTCATGCAGTGCCTTGATAGACTCTGGGGCTGAGGGTTGTTTTATGGACGAAGCATGGGCTCGGAAACATGACATTCCTCTCAGACAGTTAGGGAAGCCCACACCCATGTTCGCCTTAGATGGTAGTATTCTCCCCAGTATCAGATATGAGACACTACCTTTAACCCTCACAGTATCTGGTAACCACAGTGAGACCATTTCCTTTTTGATTTTTCGTTCACCTTTTACACCTGTTGTTTTGGGTCATCCCTGGCTAGTATGTCATAATCCTTCTATTAATTGGTCTAGTAATTCAATCCTATCCTGGAACGTTTCTTGTCATGTGAAGTGTTTAATGTCTGCTATCCCTCCTGTTTCTTCTGTCCCCTCTTCTCAGGAGGAACCTGGTGATTTAACAGGAGTGCCGGAGGAATATCATGATCTGCGCACGGTCTTCAGTCGGTCCAGAGCCAACTCCCTTCCTCCTCACCGGTCGTATGATTGTAGTATTGATCTCCTTCCGGGGACCACTCCCCCTCGGGGTAGACTATACTCTCTGTCGGCTCCCGAACGTAAGGCTCTCGAGGATTATGTGTCTGTTTCTCTTGACGCCGGCACCGTAGTTCCTTCTTCCTCTCCCGCCTGAGCGGGGTTTTTTTTTGTTAAGAAGAAGGACGGTACTCTGCGCCCCTGCGTGGATTATCGAGGGCTAAATGACATAACGGTTAAGAATCGTTATCCGCTTCCCCTTATGTCGTCAGCCTTCGAGATTCTGCAGGGAGCCAGGTTCTTTACTAAGTTGGACCTTCGTAATGCTTACCATCTCGTGCGCATCAGAGAGGGGGACGAGTGGAAAACGGCGTTTAACACTCCGTTAGGGCATTTTGAGTACCGGGTTCTGCAGTTTGGTCTCGCTAATGCTCCAGCTGTTTTTCAGGCATTAGTTAATGATGTACTGAGAGACATGCTGAACATCTTTGTTTTTGTCTACCTTGACGATATCCTGATTTTTTCACCGTCACTCGAGATTCATGTTCAGCACGTTCGACGTGTACTCCAACACCTTTTAGAGAATTGTCTCTACGTGAAGGCTGAGAAGTGCGCCTTTCATGTCTCCTCTGTCACATTTCTCGGTTCTGTTATTTCCGCTGAAGGCATTCAGATGGATCCCGCTAAGGTCCAGGCTGTCAGTGATTGGCCCGTTCCAAGGTCACGTGTCGAGTTGCAGCGCTTTCTAGGTTTCGCTAATTTCTATCGGCGTTTCATTCGTAATTTCGGTCAAGTTGCTGCCCCTCTCACAGCTCTTACTTCTGTCAAGACGTGCTTTAAGTGGTCCGGTTCCGCCCAGGGAGCTTTTGATCTCCTCAAGAAGCGTTTTACGTCCGCTCCTATCCTTGTTACTCCTGACGTCACTAAACAATTCATTGTCGAGGTTGACGCTTCAGAGGTGGGCGTGGGAGCCATTCTATCCCAGCGCTTCCAGTCTGACGATAAGGTCCATCCTTGCGCTTATTTTTCTCATCGCCTGTCGCCATCGGAACGCAACTATGATGTGGGTAACCGCGAACTGCTCGCCATCCGCTTAGCCCTAGGCGAATGGCGACAGTGGTTGGAGGGGGCGACCGTTCCTTTTGTCGTTTGGACTGACCATAAGAACCTTGAGTACATCCGTTCTGCCAAACGACTTAATGCACGTCAAGCTCGTTGGGCGTTGTTTTTCGCTCGTTTCGAGTTTGTGATTTCTTATCGCCCGGGTAAGAAGAACACCAAGCCTGATGCCTTATCCCATCTCTTTAGTTCTTCTGTGGCTTCTACCGATTCCGAGGGGGATTCTTCCTTATGGGCGTGTTGTCGGGTTGACTGTCTGGGGAATTGAGAGACAGGTTAAGCAAGCACTCACTCACACTGCGTCGCCGCGCGCTTGTCCTAGTAACCTTCTTTTCGTTCCTGTTTCTACTCATCTGGCTGTTCTTCAGTGGGCTCACTCTGCCAAGTTAGCTGGCCATCCCGGCGTTCGAGGTACACTTGCTTCTATTCGCCAGCGGTTTTGGTGGCCTACTCAGGAGCGTGACACGCGCCGTTTCGTGGCTGCTTGTTCGGACTGCGCGCAGACTAAGTCAGGTAACTCTCCTCCTGCCGGTCGTCTCAGACCGCTTCCCATTCCTTCTCGACCATGGTCTCACATCGCCTTAGACTTCATTACTGGTCTGCCTTCGTCTGCGGGGAAGACTGTGATTCTTACGGTTGTCGATAGGTTCTCTAAGGCGGCACATTTCATTCCCCTCGCTAAGCTTCCTTCCGCTAAGGAGACGGCACAAATCATCATTGAGAATGTGTTCAGAATTCATGGCCTCCCGTTAGACGCCGTTTCAGACAGAGGTCCGCAATTCACGCCACAGTTTTGGAGGGAGTTCTGTCGTTTGATTGGTGCTTCCGTCAGTCTCTCTTCTGGTTTTCATCCCCAGTCTAACGGTCAAGCAGAAAGGGCCAATCAGACGATTGGTCGCATATTACGCAGCCTTTCTTTTCGTAACCCTGCGTCTTGGTCAGAACAGCTCCCCTGGGCAGAATACGCCCACAACTCGCTTCCTTCGTCTGCGACCGGTCTATCTCCTTTTCAGAGTAGCCTCGGGTACCAACCTCCGCTGTTCTCGTCTCAGCTCGCCGAGTCCTGCGTCCCCTCCGCTCAGGCTTTTGTCCAACGTTGTGAGTGCACCTGGAAGGGGGTCAGGTCTGCACTTTGCCGTTATAGAGCGCAGACTGTGAGATCCGCTAATAAGCGTAGAACTAAGAGTCCTAGATATTGTCGCGGTCAGAGAGTATGGCTCTCCACTCAAAACCTTCCCCTTAAGACAGCTTCTCGCAAGTTGACCCCGCGGTTCATTGGTCCGTTCCGTATTTCTCAGATCATTAATCCTGTCGCAGTGCGACTTCTTCTCCCGCGATATCTTCGTCGCGTCCACCCGGTCTTCCATGTCTCCTGTGTTAAGCCCGTTCTTCGCGCCCCCGCTCGTCCTACCCCCCCATCCTTGTCGAGGGCGCACCTATCTACAGGGTCCGTAACATTTTGGACATGCGTCCTCGGGGCTGTGGTCATCAGTTCCTAGTGGATTGGGAGGGGTACGGTCCTGAGGAAAGGAGTTGGGTTCCCTCTCGGGACGTGCTGGACCATTCGCTGATCGATGATTTCCTCCGTTGCCGCCAGGTTTCCTCCTCGAGTGCGCCAGGGGGCGCTCGGTGAGTGGGGGGTACTGTCATGTCTTGTCATATTATGTCTTGTTCCTGTTCTTTCTCTTCACTCTGTCTCCCTCTGCTGGTCGTATTAGGTTACCTTCACTTTCTCTCCTCCTCCAGCTGTTCCTCATCTCCTCTAACTACATCGTTCACCCTTTTCCCACCTGTTCCCTTTTTTCCCTCTGATTAGGTCTCTATTTCTCTCTCTGTTCCTGCTTCTTTCTTTATCAGATTCTCGTTTGAGTTTCTCATGCCAGAAACAAACTATCGTCTCGTTTGCTTCATCCTTGTCACGTCCCGTCCTGTCGGAATCTGCCTGGCAAGTGCATCCTGTACTCAGCTAACTGTCTTATCGTTTGTACTGTGTCCAGTTCATCTGATGCTACCTGAGATCAGGTACCACTGTTCCTCTACGACCCGCGCCTACCCAGAGAGACCTGCAGCCTGTCGTCGCTAACCCAGCTATTCTCCTCTGCTGCTAAGAAGGGGGCTCTTTTGTAATTATCAGAAGGACGTTTTGTTTCATTTGTCGCCCTCTCTGTGGGTTGTCTATTTTTTCCATTATCTACATCTGAAGAGGATCTATGTCTTCCCTGTGTTTACATTAAAGGACTCTGTTTTTGTTAAACCGCTTTTGGGTCCTCACTCAAGTGCATAACATCGATGACCATATGTTTATTCAGAATGTCTTCCTTCAGGTTGCTCAAGCACCACCATGATGGCTGCTGGTTGGAGGAGATTTTAATTTTTGCTTAGATACAGTTCTTGATAGGTCTTCTGATAAACCCTCACTTCTTACCAAAGCCGGCAAGCTCACCATGTCATTCATGAAAGATCTCAATTTACTAGACATCTGGAGACAGTTGCACCCACAGGATAGGGACTACTCTTTTTATTCACACCCACACAAGACACACACACGCATAGATAACTTTTTACTTTCGTCACAACTGTTTCATAGAGTGTTAGATGTCGAGTATCTCCCCAGATTGCTTAGTGACCATTCTCCTCTGGTATTATCAATCTCCATTCCTACCAAGGTAAATGGAGCATATAGATGGAGACTAAATTCTACACTTCTAAAGCAACCTGAATTTTGTGCATTCATCAAAGAGCAGATCAATATTTTTACTTTGACAAACAAACCCTCTGCTCCTGACAGCTTCATTCTTTGGGACACATTGAAGGCCTATCTGAGGGGACAGATTATTTCCTATACTAAAGGGCTGAAGAAAAAACACGGTGCGGAACTGAGTGCCCTTGAATCTGAAATCTCCGAGCTGGAGAAAACCTACCAAAGAGGCCCGACTAAAGATCTATACAGGCTTTTGGTAAATAAAAAACTTAAATATAATATTCTGAACACATATCAAGCTGAGAGGGCCATCACTAAATCAAAACAGCGTTATTATGAGCTTGGAGAGAAAGCTCACAAAGTATTGGCATGGCAACTGAAAGCAGAGGAAAGTAAGAGGACAATTAATGCCATAGAAACTCTCACTAAAGAGATATCTTTCGACCCTACTGAAATTAATAATACTTTTAAGAAATACTATGAAGACCTCTACACTTCCCAATCAAGCGATGATCTATCAGAGATAGACTCCTTTCTCTCCTCTCTCAACCTCCCATGCCTGTCAGGGGAAGACAGCGAGCGCCTGAGTGAACACTTCTCAGTCCCTGAATTGTTGGAGGCCATTAGGTTGCCCAATTAGCCCCCACCTCTTTGCCCTCGCCATCGAACCGTTGGCTGAGGCTATTAGAACATGCCCTGACATACATGGCTTTGAGGTGGGCCACCATACCCATAAATTATCACACTTTGCGGACGACCTTATCTTATTCCTAACAAACCCAGAACACTCCCTCTCTCACTTGCAGATCCTACTACAGTGTTATAGTTCTTTCTCTGGATATAAGGTCAATCTTGATAAAAGCGAAATCTTACCGTTGTCTGTCTTTGACCATCATACCATCAAGCACAAGTTTCCTTTTAGATGGTCGCCTATGGGCTTCACATATTTGGGCATAATGGTGGATGGTAATCTGAACAACCTCTATAAACTCAATCTGGCCAGTTTGTTGCAAAAGGTGGAGGCTGACCTTTGTAAATGGATGGACTTACCTATCACTCTACTGGCTAGAATCAATGTAATTAAAATGAGTTGTCCTGCCCAGGTTTCTATATCTGTTTCAATCTCTCCCTATCCCTGTTCCCGCATCATTTTTTTTCTCTCTCGACAAGCTGACCAGACGGTTTATCTGGCACGGCAAAACCCCTAGGGTTGGCCTGGATAAACTGACCCTTGATTACAGTCAAGGGGGCTTAAACCTCCCCAATTTTAGAATGTACTACTGGGCTGCACAGTCTAGGTTTCTGGCTCAGAGGTTTGACAATGGTCCCTCCCCTCATGGTTGAACATTGAAAAGCTTGAGGTAAATGATGACACTAGGGCAGATTTGTTTTACAAATGGGACAGAAAATCTATAAAAACCATCACAGACAACCCTTTAATCATACATTCTGTCCTGGCATGGTGCAAACTGCATGAGCTGTTCGGACGAGGGGATTCCTTTCCCCTAAAACCCCTTTATGGAACAATAGATTGATCCCTATGTTTTTCCAGAATAGTAACTTTAGACCATGGTCTGATAAGGGGGATCACTCTTCTGGAACATTGTTACGAGGAGGGAGTTCTTATGTCTTTTGATCAGCTGAAACAGAAATACCACTTGCCTAACAGGGACTTTTTTAGCTACCTACAACTACGAAACTTTATTAGGGTGACTCTCAAGGGACAATGGAACCTACCTAAGATGTCACCTATTGAACAACTCTGCCACGCAGACCAACCACTGTTCAAGACCATTTCCCGTGTTTACAATGCTCTTATGTCAGGACTAACACTGCCTGGGCTAGATAAACATTTACATTTACATTTAAGTCATTTAGCAGACGCTCTTATCCAGAGCGTCTTACAAATTGGTGCATTCACCTTATGACATCCAGTGGAACAGTCACTTTACAATAGTGCATCTAAATCTTAAAGGGGGGTGAGAGGGAATACTTATCCTATCCTAGGTATTCCTTAAAGAGGTGGGGTTTCAGGTGTCTCCGGAAGGTGGTGATTGACTCCGCTGTCCTGGCGTCGTGAGGGAGTTTGTTCCACCATTGGGGGGCCAGAGCAGCGAACAGTTTTGACTGGGCTGAGCGGGAGCTGTACTTCCTCAGTGGTAGGGAGGCGAGCAGGCCAGAGGTGGATGAACGCAGTGCCCTTGTTTGGGTGTAGGGCCTGATCAGAGCCTGGAGGTACTGAGATGCCGTTCCCCTCACAGCTCCGTAGGCAAGCACCATGGTCTTGTAGCGGATGCGAGCTTCAACTGGAAGCCAGTGGAGAGAACGGAGGAGCGGGGTGACGTGAGATAAACCCCGACTTAGATGGGAGAAAGATCTGGGTATTGATCTTGATGAGGATCTATGGAGTGACCTATGCAGGGATGGGCTTACATCCACATTGAACTCCAGATACAGACTGGTCCAGTTTAATTTCCTCCATCAGCTCTATATCACCCCATCGAGACTGCACAAGTTCAACCCAGATATCTCCTCCCTATGTTTTAGATGTGGCTCAGATGAAGGAACATTCCTCCATTCCACTTGGCAGTGTTCAAAACTACACGGTTTCTGGTATGCGATACCATATCCTCAATTCACTTTAGACCCGGAGGTCTGTCTACTGGGTAACTTTACTAACACCAATCTTAGGCAAAGCCATACTATAAAGCTAACAGAAATATTGCTAGCGATTGCCAAGAAATGTATTGCCTTGAAATGGAAATTGGATTCCTCCCTGCCAGTTGCAATGTGGCTTTCGGAAGTTAATAGTTGTAACCCTTTGGAGAAAATCACTTACTGCTTGAGGAATAAGTTAAAGACATTTTACAGAATTTGGCAACCTTTTATTGACTATATGGAGAATCTCCCCCCACATCTCATTGATTAAATGTATATATAATCCTCACATAATGTTTCACACGTAATGTATAATATGTATCCTACGGCAGGTGATCCAATGTCTCGTTATTTAAAATAAATAAAAAATTATTGTATGTTTGTTTATATAACTATAATTATCATTTATTTTTGTTACGTTCGTCTGTTACTGTCACTTTGTCCTATCGTTTTCTAATATCTTTTCACTTTTGTTTTGAATGTTCTTAATTTGAAAATGCAAAAATAAAATATGTAAAAAATAAAAATAAAAAAAACTTAGGGAGGAGGCTTCTAATGTTAACATGCATGAAATCAAGGCTATTACCGTTACAGAAGTCATCAAAAGAGAGCACCTGGGGAATAGGAGTGGAGCTAGGCACTGCAGGGCCTGGATTCACCTCTACATCACCAGAGGAACAGAGGAGGAGTAGGATAAGAGTACGGCTAAAAGCTATGAGAATTGGAGTAAAAGGAGGTTTCTGGGGACGATAAATAGCTTCAAGGTATAATGTACAGACAAAGGTATGGTAGGATGTGAATACAGTGGAGGTAAACCTAGGTATTGAGTGATGATGAGAGAGATATTGTCTCTAGAAACATAATTGAAACCAGGTGATGTCATTGCATGTGTGAGTGGTGGAACTGAAAGGTTGGATAAGATATAATGAGCAGGGCTAGAGCCTCTACAGTGAAATAAGCCAATAAACACTAACCAGAACAGCAATGGAGAAGGCATATTGACATTAAGGAGAGGCATGCTTAGTCGAGTGATCATAACGGTCGAGTGAGTAGTGAGGTTGGTACCCGGGCCATCGGTAGCAAGCTAGCATAGGATGGAGGTCTGTTTTTAGCCACCTCGTGCGTTTCCATCGGTAGATTAGTGGGGTTCCGTGTGGTAGAGGGGATCAATCCAATTGGCAAAATAGATATAGTTATAGTGACCCAAGAAAAATTGCCCGATAGATCTATTCAGATAGCAGCCGATAAGACAGCTAACGATTAGCGGGTCGCAGATGGGCGTTCAGGTAACGTCGCGATGGAGGGGCCAGTTGGATGACTCCCTCGGGCAGATAACGTCAGTAGTCCAGTTGTGAAGGCCCGGTGGGGCTCCGCATTGGCAGTAAAACGGGTCTGGATAGATGATTGTAGCCCAGGAGTGACTGATGGAACTCTTCAGCTGGCTAGCTCCAGAATAATTTATGTTTGCTCCGGGATCGACATAAGCCAATAGTCACAAGGATAGCAGCTAGCTAGCTGAGAGATCCAGGCGTAAATGTTCAGAGGTTGCGGTGGAAATCCGGGGATATGGAGAGAAAAATAGGTCCGGTATGTTCTGGTCTGAGTCGCGTTGTACAAAACTGGGGATAGATTTTCGAGCTAAAAGACAGCTGATGACCACAAACAGTGGTTAGCTGAATACTGACATTAGCCAGTAAACTGGCTAGCGTCTGGCTAGCTCTGGCTAGTTTCTGGTTAGCTTCTGGCTAGCTTCTGGCTAGCTTCTGGTTAGCTTCTGGTTAGTTTCTATTGTGGATTTCAGATTTGAGGTAAATAATACTTTTTTTAAATTGGTGAGGCGGGTTGCAGGAGAGTGTTTTGAAGTTGAGTTTTTGGAAAATAAAATATATAAAAGATATGTGAAGAAAGGTGTAAATATATATATATATATATAAGGAACACGACAAGACGAGGACAAAGGACGTCTGACTGCTATGCCATCTTGGGATAATGTCAAATTCCAATTGTCTATAATTAAACTCTATAACATCATCCTCAGCTCTGGTATCTTCCCCGATATTTGGAACCAAGGACTGATCACCCCAATCCACAAAAATGGAGACAAGTTTGACCCCAATAACTACTGTGGGATATGCGTCGACAGCAACCTCAGGACAATCCTCTGCGTTATCATTACCAACAGACTTGTACATTTCCTCAGTGATAACAATGTACTGAGCAAATGTCAAATTGGCTTTTACCAAATTACCGTATGACCGACCATGTATTCACCCTGCACACCCTAATTGACAAACAAACTGAAAAAAGGCAGTCTTCTCATGCTTTGTTGATTTCAAAAAAGCTTTAGACTTAATTTGGCATGAGGGTCTGCTATACAAATTGATGGAAAGTGGTGTTGGGGGAAAAACATACAACATTATATAATCCATGTGCACAAACAACAAGTGTATGGTTAAAATAGGCAAAAAATCATTCCAAAGGGCCGTGGGATAAGACAGGGATGGAGCTTGAGCCTCACCTTCTTCAACATATACAGTATATCAACGAATTGGCGCGGGCACTAGAACGTTCTGCAGCACCCTACTAGAATCTGAAGTCAAATGTCTACTGTTTGCTGATGATCTGGTGCTTCTGTCCCCAACCAAGGAGGGCCTACAGCAACATCTAGATCTTCTGCACAGATTCTGTCAAACTTGGGCCCTGACCTTAAATCTCAGTAAGTCAAAAATAATGGTATTCCAAAAAAGGTCCAGTCGCCAGGACCACAAATACAAATTCCACCTAGACCCCATTGCCCTAGATCACACAAAAAGTGATACATACCTCGGCCTTAACATCAGTGCAACAGGTAACTTCCACAAAGCTATGAACGATCTGTGGGGCAAGAAGGGCCTTCTACGCCATCAAAAGGAACATAAAATGTGACATACCAATTAGGATCTGGCAAAAAATACTTGAATCAGTCATAGAACCCATTGCCCTTTATGGTTGTGAGGTCTGGGGTCCGCTCCCCAACCCAAAATTCACAAAATGGGACAAACACCAAATGGAGACAGCATGCAGAATTATGCAAAAAATATCCTCAGTGTTCAACATAAAACACCAAATAATGCATGCAGAGCATAATTTGGCCTATACTCATTAATTATCCAAAACTAGAAAATAAATTTAAATTAAATTCGTAACCAACTAAAAAGAAGCAATTCCCATACCTTCCACAACCTTCTTATTGACAGTTGTGACTGCTTTGTGTGATGTATTATTGTCTCTACCTTCTTTCCCTTTGTGCTGTTGTCTGTGCCCAACAATGTTTGTACCCTGTTTTGTGCTGCTACCATGTTGTGCTGCTGTCATGTTGTGTTGCTCCCGTGTTGTTGTCATGTTGTGTTGCTACCATGCTGTGTTGTCATGTTTTGTTTGCCATGCTATGTTGTCGTCTTAGGTCTCTCTTTATGTAGTGTTGTGTTGTCTCTCTTGTCGTGATGTGTGTTTTGTCCTATATTTTTATTTGATTTATTTTTATTTTTAATCCCAGCCCCCATCTCCGCAAGGAGGCCTTTTGCCTTTTGGTAGGCCGTCTGTCACGTTCTGACCTTTATTTCCTGTGTTTTGTATTTAGTTAGTATGGTCAGGGCGTGAGTTGGGTGGGCAGTCTATGTTTGTTTTTCTATGTTTCGGCCTAGTATGGTTCTCAATCAGAGGCAGGTGTCATTAGTTGTCTCTGATTGAGAATCATACTTAGGTAGCCTGGGTTTCACTGTGTGTTTGTGGGTGATTGTTCCTGTCTCTGTCTTTGCACCAGATAGGACTGTTTTGAGTTTTCACATTTCTTGTTTTTTGTAGTCAGTTGTTCATGTGTACCTTAACGTATTAAAAAGAACCATGGACACTTACCACGCCGCGTATTGGTCCTCTGATCCGTTTCGCCTCTCCTCTTCGGAAGTAGAGGAGGAAATTCATTACAGAATCACCCACCCAACTCGGACCAAGCGGCGTGGTAAACAGCAGCGACGACAGCAGCAGCAGCAACAACAACAGCGGCCAGCATCAGAGCAGAATCTGGACTACACAACTTGGGAGGAGATAGACAGGTGGGCGGTCGACCCAGGGAGAGTGCCGGAGCCCGCCTGGGATTCGATGGAGCAGTGCAAGGAAGGTTACAGGAGAATGAGGTTGGCGAAGCCAGCACGGCAGTGCGACAGGTACGAGAGGCAGCCCCCCCAAAAAATTGGGGGGGGGGGGGGCACATGAGGTGTGGTACTAAAACAGGTAGCAGACCTGAGCTCACTCCTCGTGCTTATGATAAGCAGCGCATTACTGGTCAGGCACCGTGTTATGCGGTTAAGCGCACTGTGTCGCCAGTGCGTGCCCATAGCCCGGTGTGCTATAGGGCAGCCCCCACGAAAGTGCCATGCGAGTGTGGGCATTGAGCCAGGGCGTATGGTGCCTGCTCAGCGGGTCTGGTCGCCAGTCCGCAGTCTTGGTCCAGTTTATCCTGCGCCGGCTCTGCGTGCTGTGTCTCCGGGGCGCTGGGAGGGTGCAGTGCGTCCTCTGCCTGCGCTCCGCTCGTGCCGGGCAAATGTGGGAGTGGAGCCTAAGGGAGAGGTGCGTGTAGTAAGCACTAGATCTCCCGTGCTTACCCACAGCCCGGTTCAACCTGTGCCTGCACTCTGGAGGGTCCGGGCTAGAGTAGTTGTCCAGCCTGGGGAAGTGGTGCCAAGGTTGCGCACCAGAGCTCCAGTGCTCCCCCACAGCCCGGTCTCTCAGGCTCCTCCTAACACCAAGCCTCCTGAAGGTTTCCCCAGCCTGGTGGTTCCTGTGGCAGCCCCACGCACCAGGCTGTCTCTCTGTCTCCTCCCTGCAGGTGGTCCCGCCTGTCCGGCGCCGTTGCCAGAGTGTCCCGCCTGTCCGGCGCCGCTGCCGGAGCCCGCCTGTCCGGCCCGCCGGAGTGTCCCGCCTGTCCGGCGCCGCTGCCGGAGTGTCCCGCCTGTCCGGCGCCGCTACCGGAGTGTCCCGCCTGTCCGGCGCCGCTGCCGGAGCGTCCCGCCTGTCCGGCGTCGCTGCCGGAGTCTGAGGCGCCAGAGCCCCTCTGCCCAGAGGTGCCAGAGCCCCTCTGCCCAGAGGCGCCAGTCCCCCTCTGCCCAGAGGCGCCAGTCCCCCTCTGCCCAGAGGTGCCAGAGCCTTCCTCTCTAGTGCCGTCTGAGCTACCCGTCTGCCCAGCGCCGCCAGTCAGCCCAGAAACGCCAGAGTCCCTCAGCCCAGAGGCGCCAGAGCCCCTCAGCCCAGAGGCGCCAGAGCAGCTGCCCCTCTGTCCCGAGCTTCTGCCCCTCTGTCCAGAGCTTCTGCCCGTCTGTCCAGAGCTGCCCCTCTGTCCAGTGGGGTCATTGATAAGGGTGGCCATGGTGAGAAAGCCACGGAGGCGGACAATAAGGCGGACTAAGACAATTGTGAAGTGGGGTCCGCGTCCCGCGCCAGAACCGCCACCGCGGACAGACGCCCACCCAGACCCTCCCCTATAGGTCAAGGTTTTGCGGCCGGAGTCCGCACCTTTGGGGGGGGGGGGTACTGTCACGTTCTG
Source organism: Oncorhynchus gorbuscha (assembly GCF_021184085.1). NCBI lineage: Eukaryota > Metazoa > Chordata > Actinopteri > Salmoniformes > Salmonidae > Oncorhynchus > Oncorhynchus gorbuscha. The sequence goes on along the minus strand of NC_060195.1, from coordinate 33,382,924 downwards.
ACCTTTATTTCCTGTGTTTTGTATTTAGTTAGTATGGTCAGGGCGTGAGTTGGGTGGGCAGTCTATGTTTGTTTTTCTATGATTTGGGTATTTCTATGTTTCGGCCTAGTATGGTTCTCAATCAGAGGCAGGTGTCATTAGTTGTCTCTGATTGAGAATCATACTTAGGTAGCCTGGGTTTCACTGTGTGTTTGTGGGTGATTGTTCCTGTCTCTGTCTTTGCACCAGATAGGACTGTTTTGAGTTTTCACATTTCTTTTTTTTTTGTAGTCAGTTGTTCATGTGTACCTTAACGTATTAAAAAGAACCATGGACACTTACCACGCCGCGTAAGAAGAGGAGGAAGAGGAGGAGGAAATTCATTACACCGTCTTTGTAAGTAAGAATTTGTTCTTAACTGACTTGCCTAGTTAAACAAAGTTATATAAATAATAATACTAAATAACAACGCCATCACCTACAGAGAGATGAACCTGGATATGAGCCCCCAAAGCAAGCTGGTACTGGGGCTCTGTGCACAAACACAAAAAGACCCCACAGAGCACCAGGACAGCAACATTATTATGAAAAAAATTATGAGAAAACAAAATGATTATTACTTGACACAACTGAGCAAACTAGACAGGGAACAGGGAGTGCACAGTGACAGAATACCTGATCACTGTGACTGACCCAAAATTAAGGAAAGCTTTGACTATGTACAGACTCACTGAGCATATCCTTGCTGTTAAGAAAGGCCGCCGTAGGCAGACCTGGCTCTCAAGAGAAGACAGGCTATGTGCACACGGCCCACAAAATGAGGTTGAAACTGAAATGCACTTCCTAACCTCCTCCCTCAGATTACGCAGACCCACAGAGAATCAGAAAACAAATCCAATTTTGAGAAACTCCCATATCTATTGGCTGAAATATCACGTTGTATCGTTACAGCAACAATATTTGTGACCCGTTGCCACAAGAAAAGGGAAACCAGTGAAGAACAAACACCATTGTAAATGCAACCCATATTTATGTTTATTTATTTTCCCTTTTGTACTTTAACTATTTACACATCGTTACAACACTGTATATAGACATAATATGACACTTGAAATTTATCTATTCCTTTGGAACTTTTGTGAGTGTAATGTTTACTGTTCATTTTTTGTTTATTTCACTTTTGTTTATTATCTATTTCACTTGCTTTGGCAATGTGAACATATGTTTCCAATGCCAATAAAGCCCTTTGAATTTAATTGAATTGAGAGGGGGGGTATACAACGAGAGTGAGAGAGAAGAGAGAGAGAGGAGAGAAGAGAGAAGAGAGAGAGAGAGTCCTCCTCTGGTCTTACCCCCATTTGAAACAGATGTGGTTTATCACCCCAAACCTTAATGGGAGTCTCTGATCTGGTCTTGGGCTAAGATCACGTTCCAGCCTATCTTCTGTGCCAATCCTTTTTTTAAATGATTCTTATTTGGGGGAAAATGCCACAGAAAAAAAGCTATTTCAGCTCCTGCAACCAGCTAGCCAGCTAGCTCTTCTCACAACTATCTGAACCTAGTCTAATCCAATCAAATTCCACTCTCTCTGCATACTTCAAATGGTGAGCCCTCGGACCTGTGACTGCATTAAAAGGGTCTGTCAGCCTTCCTTTGACCTCCATGGGACGTGACCAAAGACATGCTTATTATTTCATAGAGTGAAGCGTGTGTGTGTATGTGTGTGTGTACCTGTATGTGTGTATGCGTGCTGCCAGCCTGTGTGTGTGTGTGTGTGTGTGTGTGTGTGTGTGTGTGTGTGTGTGTGTGTGTGTGTGTGTGTGTGTGTGTGTGTGTGTGTGTGTGTGTGTGTGTGTGTGTGTGTGTGTGTGTGTGTGTGTGTGTGTGTGTGTGTGTGTGTGTGTGTGTGTGTGTGTGTGTGTGTGTGTGTGGAGCTTTTGAAATGAGGGCATCCGATACACAGGTTATGGATATGAGATAGCTGTTGGAATTACCACCACGTGGCATCCTATCCTGCACGCTTTGCATAAAGTTCATTTCCGATTTAAGCATTCCCACTAAAAACCAATTTGAGATTTATTTAGATTTTGTGAACCTTTTAATCTAGTTCTTCCTGGAGAGCGCGCCGGATCAAAGCCAGAGCCGGTCATCTTTTCTCACGCAAAGTAACATGAAATGGATTCCAGTAGAAGCAAATACTTCTCAGATTAAGACATGATTACTTGTCTTTACGGTATTTCAAGCGGAATATTAACTGTGATTGACCCCCCCCCCCCCCCAGTCTGTGGCCGCTTCTCAGTTGTTTTCCCCCTCTACTCACACACATGTTTAACTCAAGGAAAACAATCTCATGCATTAAGAAATACAACCAAGAAACTGAGCCAAGCAACAAGAAAAACAGTGCCTTCAAGGTGATATCAGGTAAACATAAACACATGGCCATAGGCTTGCTGCATGGTGTCAAACAAGAGCAAATCTCCGTATGTATCTATTTCTATAGCGGACTGATAAAGGTAGCGTCTTCATGTGAGCAACAGGAGACCAGTCACGTACAGCATCTCTACACGTCAATAAACCGCAAACAGCTATGCTGTATACTCATTGGCTGATCGTCCCTTCTTGTGTATAGTATACACAAGGAAACAAACATAAAGTTGTTTTCTGTGATTATACAGGGATGATATCAGTGTAGGAATGGCTCCTAGCCGATTGGGAGTCCAGGCTATGAGAGATCAAACAGCAGCACATGTTGAGGCCCTGCAGTCTAGTTTACAGCCAATGTGGAAACAAAGTTGGACTACCTGTGTGTGATTTACAGGGTTGATGTCTGCAGGGGCAGAGTAAAAATGAGATTACACACATGGATTGAACAGCACTGGAACTGACACCTGAGCTATAACACTGCTTAACATTGATTTATAACACACTTAAATAAAAGGGGACTTTGGGGAAATTATTCATTTATTTTTCTGCTTCAACTTAAAGACGCGTTCCATTGAAATATAGGCAAACTTTGCTGCTAGTGTTCACATGTAAAGACTGTGAAATTCTTCCTCGGAGATTCCACAACTGGGAAGTTCTCTGGGCGATAGGGGAAAAAATGGCCGCTGTGGGGATTATTTTAGTGGAATAGGGAAATAAAGAAAACAGTCTCTCCACTGTTCTGGTTCTGCCTTCCTGTGGGGAAGAGAGAGAGAGATGGACATGGAGAAAGTAGGGAGGCATTGGTGTATACTTGATTAGGCCGTAAAATAAGATTTTATTCTTAACTGACTTGCCTAGTTAAATAAAGGTTAAATAAAATACAAAATAAATACACATTTGGGTTCTCATAGAGAGTGCCTATGCCAGTATTGTTGTGTATGTGAGCTGTAGTTTGAAGTCATGTCATTATAGCACAGCCAGTATGATTAGCTTGTTGTAATTGGCTTTTCCCATCACCGCTCGCAACCTGGTTTATTTGCACAATTTTGTGTTTGACTGACTATTTTCATTTGTAAAAATCCTTCGCTTTCAATGCTCCTCTCCCTGCCATTTACAACATAATTGACTGTTTTTACCAAAGCACTAGGCTTGGATCACAGGCCCCCAAGGTTCAGGCATCTCTTAGTTCTCTCAGGACAGATCAAATGGAGCCAGCTAACAAATGCCGCTGAATTTTCTCTCGCAAGGAAAATTGGGCTGCATAAATGTGGATTTTAATCGCCAGACTGTATTTAGCTTTCTTCTCCTCTTTTGATGTCACCATATTGGCTGGCCCACATGTGAGCAACATCTTACTCAGTGTGTGCAATAGGAAAAGCACATCCTTCCATTTTTTTACATTTAAATGGTGATCCCCTTGTGTAATTATGAGTAGTGTTGTCAAGAGGAGAAGCTGGGAGGAATCCAAAAGCACTAGCTGACGCATGAGGAGCCGTGCACAGCCAAGTGTCTGTGATTGACTTTTCTCATGGACTCAGAGCACAGACAAAGACTCTAAAGGGGGTCCAAGCGGGAAGGGCATAAAAAAAAGAAATGTGCCCAGCAAGCCTCCTTCAATCCTGAGAGAAAGGCTCGGGAATTTGGGGCTCGAGGCAACATTCAGTGTTTTCCAGACCCCTTTTGTGAGCAGAGACACATTTCTTTAATTGTCAGTGACTCTCCGACACCGTGCGTACACATCAGTCACAGAGGCTGCTTTATTCATTTCATCTGTTGTTCCCACTCTTCCTTTCTTTGTTTTTTGCTTTCTTTCTGATGTCAGGTATTTAAGCAGTCCGTCTGTGTTATAGAGGCCAGTGAATGGGCTTGATGGGGTGGACTCTCAATGGACAGCATGTGACCCATCTGGCTAAAAACTCCTGTATGAGCCCTCGCTCTTTGTTGACTTGTTTTTGTTTGTCTGTGAGAAAATAGAGTAAAGCTCACTTCATTGGTTAGGAGGTTACAGACTAGTCTTATTATGATGGTGCTGGGGATTCCATTAGCCATTAGCCATTAGCCAATATGTTTGGACCTTTGTAGTTCAGGAGTCAGAACCTCGGAAAGAGAAGAGCGGTGGGCCTCTAGCTGTGAGGCGAAAGGGTTTTTCCAGCTAAATGAGGCGTCCAAACCTGTTATTCCTATCGTCGTATCAAATGTTCTTCCTTCTTGAAACTCTGCTTTCTTCTCCCAGTTGCAGGCAATCGCAGAAAAGCAATCACTTCAGTGGCCTGTGTGGGCTGTGTCGGAGGACGTGTCGGTCAGCAGAGCCGGTGTAAAACAAGGTTCATTATGAAGTGTGAGAGAGATGGTGCCTTCACGGTCCAGCACACACATGTTTGCTCAGAGGTGATTAACTGCCCCCCAAAGAGGAAGTGCTGTAATACTCTGGCTACTGGGTTTTTCTGAAAGGAGGGGGAGGGGGGTGGGGTGTAGAGTAAGAGGTTTGGCCTTATGAGTGAGCTGAGGGAGTTTTGAAGAATCCCCAGAACCAAAACAACATTGTACTTCTCATCCACTTACCAATATGGACACCCTAAGTTCAGAAAGAGATTTGTGGTCCTTGAACAGCAACATTTCAAGACCAATCTAGAAGTCAGTCCGACACCGTCTCTCTGATCTGTCTTATTGTCAGTGTGGAGCTGAGGTGATGAACGGGGGGCTCTTTAATTAAAGATTAAGAGAGGTTAACCCCCAGCTGCTTATGTTTCATTAGGCCCCAAAAATCTGCGTCCTGGTCGCTGGGGGCTTTGCTGAGCCGGGCTCCGGGCCCCACTGAGTGACTTCACACAAAGGCCTCTGGGAATGCTACTGCCGGTGTCCCCAACTGTGTTCCCCAAAACCTTCCCGGGTCCCCTGCCAGTCCTGCACTGCAATCATCCCCACATGTGGTGGCATTCACACTCCACCACCATGGCACACTTCATTAGGGGCTTTAACCTGGCCTACCTATAGCTCCAGGCCAGAGGGGAAGCTGTGGGGGTAGAGGGTAGAGGGTTAATGAACCACTGGCTGCATTGTGCCACCTAGAGAGAGCTTGACAAGGCGAGCCAGGGCAATACATCAGGGAAACAGTGCTTGTCCGACTCATCAGCACTTCAACAGTACTCACGTGAACTGGGTGTCTGTAGGGAGACAGAGGAGGCAGAGGTCAAGCCAGTGAAAGGCTGTAAATCACAGAGGGGGCCGATCCAAAGGTCAGCCAGTCATGGCGATTAGGAGGGCTGGGCAACGCAACATGAGAGAGTCGGGGGTGGCACACCACAGCACCAGACCCTCAAAATCTGGGTCATTTTTGGGGAAAGTCACTGAAAGGTCTTTCCTCTTAAGAAAAAGCACCTTGTAAAGTTGTTTTAAACTCTTGTTTTAAACTGTTTTAAACAAATTAGTGCATAATCAAACAAGAGAGCAGTGAGCCGGAGTTTGAGAACAGTTGGTGGGCTCTCTAGTGTTTCTAATGGAAAGTCAACTGTAGTCTCTAATGTGTGTGTTTTTCATCTATTGTGGCTGCTGTATCTAAAGTATGGCTGTGAATGATCCTATCCCCCTGTGTAATGGGTTGTCCTGTAAAGTCTCCTTGGTACCACTATTACATGTGGTGTAATTGTAATCCCTCAGTGGCTCCAGGTGTTGTGAAGAAGCCAGCTCCACATCCTTCTCTGTGTTCAACACAGAGCCTAGTAAAACAGTGCTCACCCAGACTCTGCAACACTGACACAATTCCCCACGTTTTAGTCTGCACTGTCTGGATTGTCCCTGACTTCCTGAAAACAAACGAGCCCCACCGATTGGCCTGGTGCTCTATTTCTGTCACTACCACCACCTCCTCTCTCAGCATTAACTATCAGTAGTCAAGCCTATACCAAAACCAAAGGGGCAGAGAGGGTTACCACTTCAGTGAGCCTGGACCAGTAGAGGCGTACCCATCACCTCCCTACATTCACATCCACACACTCCAATGAGGAAAAGACATGCAGATTCTAATCCCTCTGTTCCCCTTTCTTTTCTTATAAGGGAGATTAAAAAGAATAGAGTGCAATTTGGACCAAGGCCAAAGCAAAGTATTGTTGTATGATTTCCACTTAGAGCTGTGAAAGGAAAGGGCCACTGTCTTGTTAGCTGGTGTGGTATTGAAGGCCTTCACAAGCCAGTTGGTCGACCGGAATCGCAGTGTTCCATTCTTGTGCCGTAAAAAAATGCACATAGAAGATGGTTCACATGGCAACGCTTTCCCCTTAAAGCAAATAATTAATAAATGAATAGTAATACGGTAATAAACAATTCACATTTATCCGGGGTGTTCGTCTCATGTTGCTCAAGAGACCTTGGTCTTCATCTTTCATGTGGTTGGTTAAAAGGAAAGGGGAGTGGCTAAAAGCGACTGGCATCTCTGTACCTTTCTAGGTCGTTGTATATGACCAGAGCCTCTCTTCTTTCTCTGTCCCGTTCACCTCAAAAGGAAAATGAAAAACAGTTTGTCAGTCCCCTGTTTCTTTTGTTTTGCTCTTTCTTCTCCGTGCTCTTTCTACTATTATCCCTAATCCCAGTCGTGCACGAGCGATCAGCTGTGTCCTGTTGTTTCACTGTTCTGCTAGTTTTCAATCAGTAGGGTTCCGCCTTTGTTCCTTTTCTTTGACAAACGGAGAAAAGGTAAGGAGAGAAGGACGGGTAATGAAAACTCCTCTGTAGACTCAAGCCTTTGTATTCCTGATCAGCTTTTTTTTATATATATAGACTGACTGTAATTAAGGGGGATTGTTGAGGTGATGTTGCTCTCTGTTGCCTTCCCCTGTGGGGCTTTTGAGAGTTAGAGGGGGGGGTGAACGCTGGCATCAAAGCATATTTTCTGGTGTCCAGAGGTCGCAGAACCAACCTGAAACATGGTTTGATGTATGAATCCATTATAAAGACCAGCAGACTAGACATTCGTGCCCTGTTGAAACCAATACCCCACAGTCCGCAGCCCACTGAAGGCATGGCAGGAAGCTGTACATCAAAACCGCTACCTGAAACACAAACAGGATTATGAAAAGACGACTATAGGGAGATTTGGACTCTTTTTTTAAACACCACACAAAATTGTGGCTTTGATCGCTTGACATTGTCGTTGGTGATCTTACTGACAAACTTGATCAACATGCTCTCGACACTTTGGGCAATCTATAAAACATTGCATTTTTTTGTGCAGAAACAATGTACAGAAAAGGAGTTGCCACCACCTGTTGACATAGCCCTAAGTCCCTGCAGGCACGTATGAGACATAACAGTAGAGAAAGCCCTAAGTCCCTGCAGGCACGTATGAGACATGACAGTAGAGAAAGCCCTAAGTCCCTGCAGGCACGTATGAGACATAACAGTAGAGAAAGCCCTAAGTCCCTGCAGGCACGTATGAGACATAACAGTAGAGAAAGCCCTAAGTCCCTGCAGGCACGTATGAGACATAACAGTAGAGAAAGCCCTAAGTCCCTGCAGGCACGTATCAGACATAACAGTAGAGAAAGCCCTAAGTCCCTGCAGGCAAGTATGAGACATAACAGTAGAGAAAGCCCTGTGTCCCTGCAGGCACGTATGAGACATAACAGTAGAGAAAGGCCGAAGTCCCTGCAGGCACGTATGAGACATAACAGTAGAGAAAGCCCTGTGTCCCTGCAGGCACATATGAGACATAACAGTAGAGAAAGCCCTAAGTCCCTGCAGGCAAGTATGAGACATAACAGTAGAGAAAGCCCTGTGTCCCTGCAGGCACGTATGA